>NW_018020842.1:0-29351 GCF_002006095.1 Pseudomyrmex gracilis | reverse complement strand
ATCGAGTTTACTTCCAGAGTATATTTGATTTTATTTTTTTTTTTTCTCTTTTTTTTTGCCTCTTTTTTTTTTTTTTTTTTTTTTTTTTTTTTTTTTTTTTTTTCACTAATTCGTCACTCGGTGTTTAAACCATTTTTTACGTATCGTGATGCGCGCGGAGTATTACAAACAACTTGATAAAACCGACGTAGAAGAGCGAGAGAGATAGATCGCGTTAAGATCCGCGACACCGTTCACATGCCGCAATATGCATTTATAACGTATGTGCTCTCTCGCGTGATTTGATGTACGTACGTACGTGCGTAGCGATTCTCTGCGGATGTGTAATGGACTTTCTTTCACGCATCGCGATAATCTCTCGCGCTTTATAACCTCGGCGTCACTTTGCATGTTGCGCGCAACAGACAGACACAACTCCATCACGCGAGGTATTACACACCCAATTTACGTATTGCCGTCATTAGCGCTCGCGCACGATTATTACGGATACGTAGGAATACTTAATTATTATTAATGACTCGCGCCACGCACCCCGTTATGTACCTACGGCGACGACGTGTTGTGTTGTATGTAGCGAGCCTCGTAGTCGAGCGACGTGTATCGCACCGACGGGGCGATACACGTTTACCGTTTATAATCGGCGGAATTCGTCAGTTTCGCAATCAACGCGCGTTATATTCGCACTTAATAGCGGATCTTAAACCGAGTCAACGGTCTCTACACGCGGCCGTCGCGGTCTCAAGGAGCGCGCACGAGGGATTACAAAAGAGAGAAGACGTCGCGATCTTGAAATATGTAAACTAAGTCGACTATAATAATTTATGGAGAAAATAAATAAACAATAATTTCTCGCGCTGTAATAAAAGATTCGCCCGCGAGATGACCCAATTGCCTGATTCATCTCGCGAAGGAATTCACACGCGAGGAATAAACAAGCGCGACACGGGAATAACGAGCACACACACTCGATTAACTTGGATAATTACGACTTGGATAATCTTCATACGTTCAGCCAAATGCTGTGTGAGATTACTTTCTCGTTTTTGCTATTTTGTATATCCGTCGCGCGCTCGAGTGATAACTGTGTACACGCGCGCGCGCGCGCGCGTGTTAAAAATCGTATTTTCTACGTGCACAGTATGTACGTGTGTGCACCACACGGTGCACACGCTACTTTCTCGGTCTCGACCTATATAAGATTTTTTTTTCTCAAACCCCCCATACACGATCTTTCCATGTGTACAACTCGAATCTGGGTGCCTTTCTATCGCGCATCATCGGATACGCGCTTCACCCCGCGCGCGCGCCGCGCTCCAGGAAGCGCGAGGAAAGACGCGGAAGAGATATGAGATTTTTCTCTTTTTTCTTTTTATAAAAAAAAAAACAACAACAAAATAGATAACACTCGGGGAATTTATGCCGCGCAACTGACAATCCTCTGTACGAGAGAATTTTATCGAAATGGTTAGTTTGTATTTTCACTCGTAACTTTTTCTGTGTTTATACTAGTATTTATGATGGCCGCTTCGAGCAATTTGTTACGTCTGAGAGACCGATGTATGCCGATCTATCAGCGTAGATAAATATCCGCGAATCGCGGAATCCCAAGCGCACGAAAATAAAAAGAAACTTCTCCGGTACGCGTACAAATTACGAAGTTATCCGAGAGAGTTACGGCGTATGCGAAACGTGATGAAACGTATTACAAACTTATATATCTTTCTTCGCCGAGAATGTTTCTCCGCGCTTTTCTTCTTTTTATCTATCCTATCTATCTCTCTATTTTCTTGGAAGAAACTTCCTCGCGTCGTATCTTTCGGATGATTTTTGTTTTTGCCACGAGAATTCGCACGTACGACCGCGAGTGACACGTCACGTCAATCTTGACGTTAAACCGTATCGACGTTTCGAGAATTATTAGAGAAAAGACCGCGACAAAAGGTTACGCGGAATTTTTGCTTGTTTATGTGTAGTTGGTCGACGCGCGCGCGCGCACTAGCGATCTCCCGTCCTGACGCGCGAATCAATCACGACGATAATCAACTCCTCGATGTTCCTCCTCTTCTTTTTTTGCTTATCTATCATTTTCAAGTAATTACAAGCGGGAATCTGTGCCGGGACACTTAAAGAGACTCGCGGTCGAGGCGAAACGGAACAATGCGAGAAACACGAGTTGGAAAGCAGGCACGCGGGTTAGCAGTAGAGAAGAAGACAACACGGTCGGTTAAGGATTAATGGCGCTTACCTCGCTGGTGCTGGTGTAATTTGTCGTGAGTTTGATTTGCGGTCTAATCTTTCCGGGCGACTCTCGTGTCTCTTTGGCGGACGTGAGAGGCGAGGTGGTCGTGACATCGGCGGCGGTGGCGGCGGTGGCGGATGCCGCCGATTTCCGCGACGAAAGCACCGTGGCCGCGGTGTGCTGAGTGGGCAAGATTATCCTGGGGGACGTCTCGGTGAAGGTGGAAGAGTTCGAACCGTCGTCACCGGAAGTCGCGAGGCTCGTCGTCGACGTCGCCGTCGTCGTTGTTGTTGCCGCGATCGTCGTCGGTAGCTTCAGCGTCGTCGTGGCGGATGTGACAGCTGTAACCGGCGCCGTTATCTTGACCATCGTTGTTGTCGTCGAGGACAACGACGAGGAGGAAGGTGACGACGACAGGTGCGACGTGGCGTTCCTCGTGTACGGCGACGTCGCGTTGGTCGCGATCGGTCGCGACGCCGTCGTCGCGGTGATCGCCGCGGTGCTCTTGCCGGGCACGATCGGCGTGGTTTTCTTCCCTTTGACGGGATCGTCCGGACGTCCCTTCGACGACGCCGGCACGGCCGACACCGTCATCAGCAGCGCGAACCAAACGCAACACTGGACAATCCGCATTTTCAATATCGGTGTATTTTCAAGTTAATTCCGTTTTAACGTGGCTTCGAGCGCAGTGGTTTTCTTCGAGTTTTTTCTGATCTCGATGAAGCTTCTCGATATCCTTGATATCTGTAAACGATACAAGTCTCTCGTCACAAAGTATATACGTATTGTAAAAAAAAAATTGTATAAATTACACCTCTTTCTCACATTTAATTTAATTTTACTTTTTAGAAACAGTGTTTCGAGAAAATGACTCACGACGCGTCGTTTTCGCTTCAACTTTCTTGTTCATTCAGTCTTTTTTTTACATACTTCTCGACCTGTTCTCTCTCAAAAAATCGTCGCTTTCGCTTTTCCTTGTCGAAGTTGTTCAGTATAAGGGGAAGGATGAGTCGTGTATCTATCTGCGGTTTGCGGAGATTACGCGATAGATGCAATAATATATGTACATATATATATATATATATACACATATATATGTATATATGTAGAACCACGTAATGTGTCTATATTTGATCATATATCCGAAGCGTGTAATCGAAGTAATGTCCGAAGTAAAATATACGTTTCGGAACAATTCCAACAGCTGAGCAAACGATCGTCTCTCGGTGCTAATTACATTTTTTTTATTACGTGTGTACAGCAATGTATATACAACAATGCAAACATGTACATAGTAAATATATACATTCTTCGTTCCTCGTCGCACGAGACGGAACTCGCACAATCTTCACCTTCTCCGCTTTTACCGTTTTCTCTCTTTCTTCTTCCTCCATCGCGATAATCCAGCGATTATAGTAGCAGTCTTTTCTTCACATCCGCCTTCGCATTGTTGCACGAGCAAATGAACCGCGCGATTTTTGTTTTTTTTTTTATATGTATACGTGTGCTAACGCAAAATTAATAACACGAGAGTCCAGAGGTATTCAGCGTCTATGCATACGAAATGCGGAAAGCGGTTCCAAGTAATTGCCACGTGTCAAGTTCACCTCGAGTTAGAGACAGAGAGGGATGGGTCTTATTGCAACTAGAATATTGCAGGCTAATGTATTCGCAGGGTACGTAGGATGCATTAGAAGAGGGGAATCGTGCGCGGCTTCCGTTGCGTGGAAGCGTGTCTGCGAAAGATGGTCTTCAATTATAGCATCCGTCCTTTCACCCGTAATTCTCCGATGAATTCTTCGAAGTCGATTCCACACACACACACACCTGTCAGTCGATTGGCAAAATCTATCGAAGTAATATACTTGCAAGGGAATTGTCACGAGTGTCCGACGTCGATTTGTTTCTAACTGAAATATGTTGAAAAAAAACATGATCTTAAGGAGAACATTTTGTTGTACATGTCATTTTTTAGTTCTAAGGAGTGAAACATCCCTTTGAAAGGGAAAAAACTGATAAATTTCGTATTCTCATCGCTATAAGTCAACGGTCACCGGTACATTTTTTTTAAGCTGAACGAACTCGAGATTGTTGCGGAGATTTTTGTCGTTTTTGTTTTGTTTTTTGTTTTTTGCGAAACGACGACGGAATCAGGTGGACACGCGGGATATTGTGGGAGAGGCGCGCGCACACGCGCGTGTTTTATTTGCTCGCCTTTCTTCTGGACCGCCGCAGCGCATCGGTCCATGGCGAGGTGACCGCTTATCGCGCTTTACCTACCTACGTATTTTCCTTTCACGTGCTCGATCTTGTCCGCGGCGGCTTGCTCGCGCTTGTGCCGCAACAGTTATCGCACGTTTGCCATACGACACTGGTGAAATTGGGTCATTCGGTACAAACCGACCATACACTGCGAGCCGTTATCTCGGTTGCATTTGCAAGGCCGTATCAAACTGAGCTCGCGCGCGCGCGGACATCGGCACGCTTGTGCATCAGATGTTAGACATTAAGCTTCATTAGAATATATCTTCGCGTCTAGCAATGAATATACGATAGACGCCGCCGTATCTCGTCCCATCTCGGCCTAACGGAAATGAGAACGACGGGGAGTGATATATATATTGTTTTGATTAGATAGAGCCATCAGATAGGCAGAATTTATACCGACAGAAAAATTTTCGCGCGCTCTGCTATTAATTGACGCGGCAACTCGGCCATGCGCTCTTTCAACGCCGACAACACGCTTTGCTCGCTTTTTGATTAGTTTTGTTTTCTGTAATAAACTATTATCGAACGAGAAGCTCGATCGAAAAGCGAGAATTGCAGGTTTCTTTATTTCTCGCGAACAAACTGTTCGCACGACGGACGATGTTTGTTCCTTATGAAGTTGTCGAACACGCAATTTGCTGCCACGATGTTTCCGTCCGCACGTCACGGTGAACCGCTCACAATGTGTTGCGGTATAGAAAATGCGTTTCCACGCTCGGTTCGCAAATGAAGTTTACAAACGTTTTACGAACACAGTTGTTTTTTTTTTTTTTTTTTTTTTAATTTTTAAACATCAAGCGTTTTCCGCGCTCCAACACAATATAGTAATTAAAATTACGTTCTCAGTGAGAGGGGGCAACGTTAGAGAAAACGGTAACGCGTGTAAAAAAAAAAAAAAACGTCAACGAAGAGATTCGCGCGCATTACATCACGTGAAAAAGCATTGGTGCGAATCTCAAAGAGATATACTGTAGATCACGAGTAAAAAATTAATGAAACTAAACGTTTTGAAATTGCGCAATCAGTGCGCACACATTTATACCTGTTCACACGGCCTTCTTTAAGCGCATTCCTCTGCGACATTAGCGATTCAATACACATGACATTACAGGTGAACGGTGAATAATTTCACCGTTAATAAGCGCCCGAGTAAATCAGAATTAATTTACTCGTGCAAATAAAAAAAAATGAAAAAAAAAAAAAAAAAAAAACGTTTACGGACCGATACGTGATGTGTGTGTGCGTGCGTTCGTTCGTTCGTTCGTTCGTTTCGGCAATTTGTCAGGCTAACGAGACCGAAAGGAAAGCGGCGCCGGTCGGTCGAGCGTGCACAAAAGTGCTCGATTAGCAATGGACGCGTGGTGTCGGATCTCGCAAAATCGCTCGCGTTCACGCTCGCGCTCATGTTTCGCGACCGCGAGAGGTATATCCTGTGTGTAAGTAAAGAAGATTTCGCGCGCGATATACAAAAGCCCGACCAACAAACGGGGAGAGACAAAGGAGTGAAGGCCCCAGCGCGGACTCGTCGTCAACGTCGCCGACGACGCGTACCCGGTCTAACGGGTCTTTCGGTTAAATTGGCTTAACGTGTTACAGCCCTTTTCCTTATTGTCGAGCGTCGCGCTCGTTGTGTCCCCCGGTCGTCACATCATTCGTCACAGTGAGATTGCGAATATACGCGACAAGGGAATGTGCGCGCGTTTGTGACGTAATCGCGACATTAAAAAGAAATAATAATCTAACAAAACGCCATATGTTCGCGCTGATCTTCTCGAACAATTGTGTGAGGAAAAAACAAGAATCGAACAATTTCGAGCGGTTGAACGACTTATATTTTTAGAAACGCGAAAGTTTCCTACAGAAGCTGTAATAGACACGCGTATAATTATTGCTATAAAAAATCAGGGTCGGATTCCATTCGCGAACGGAAAATATATACAGGCTCGTTCCCCGTGAATGATTCTTCGCTGAGGGTACCGCGGCGATAATAATATATCATCGTCGCGTTATCTCCCTCTCTTTTCGAATATAGGCACGACTATGTAACACTTGCAACGGAGAGACGGAGAAGAAGAACCGCACGCACGAGAGAGGCGTGGAAGAGAGGTTCGGTATCTGGAATAAGATATTCAATAAGGAGTATATATGCACCCACCCGCCTCGATTCGCATCGGTAGCGCCGGTAGTTGGACACGTTCTGTAGATTGTAACGGAAGTGCGCGAAGAGAGCAAAGCCGACGGTCGCGATCGGAATGTCGTTCCCTCAAAGGAACATCCTACTCGCTTCTTTGTGGCGGAAGAAATATCGAACGACCGTCGTTGTTGCTCGCGGAGAACCTAAATCGGCGCGTGAAAACTAATTCGGAGCACGATTTATTTTGTTTTTTTTTTTATTTTTTATTTTTTTGTTTTTCAGAATCACGTTATTTATGAGAAATTGGTTTTTTGAATCCTCTGATACTTTTAATGGTTTTTTAAATCCTCTAATACTTTTTTCTACAATCTCAAAAACGATGGTAGAATAAGTACGCAACTTGTCTCGCTGAAGCGACAATAGTTACATCAATAAACAATTTAATTGTTTATGGTCTTGGTTATTATTATTATTTTATTAGTAATTGTACACAAAAAAGGTCTGATAGCGGATAACAAACATTGAAGTATTTCAGTTATTTCTAAATACGACGCTCATTTTACGACAATCAGAGGAAGACGGGACGTGAATACTAAAAAAAGCACACGGCGAACGCGCATATACATGTATGCTTTCACGTTACATGTACACGTACATATGTAAGCATATCTCTATAGGCCAGGCCACAAAACACATCAATTTCTCGTAGCTATCCTCATTAATATTTAAAACAAAACCATCAGGAGAAGAAAGCTCTCACGTACCTCGTGTGCGCGTGGGTGGACTGACCCTCGACCTTGACTTTCGTCCTCGCTGCACGTCGGCCGCGACCTCAGCGGCGACCTCGACCGCGATCCTTGATAGGAAAGGCGCAGCTTTTGTAGAGTTTCCCGGCGCGCCGCTGACCAAAGAACCGGCGAACCTGTTCCTCAACGCGACGATCCTCTGTGTGCGTCTCGTAAGACTTTCCTCGTCGGGGAAGACGCGCGAGTAATATCCTGCAGTTTGCGCGCTGCGATCAGAGAAAACTGCGTGCGGGAATCCTGGACCCCGTTCGACACGATAGCGCGCGACCCGACACCCAAGATCGACGCGACGATAGTTCCGTCCTGGCACGTAAGGACCAACCCTCTTCCGCGTTCCGAAGCGGTCGGTTTTTTTTCTTCCTTCCGGAGGTGAAGTACCGTCTGTCTGTCGTCGTTTACTTCGCAGGAGAAGAGTGCTCGCTGTGCCGTTGTGCGCTCGAGAAGAGACCGCGGTGTGTATGTGTGTATGTGTGTGTGGATGAAGAAGGAAACTCGCGATGAGATTGTTTCGGGGTTTGCGCCCGACTGCGGCCTCGCGTAGGACGCTCCGAGCCTATGAGTCCCCGCTAGTCCCACTTACCAACCAACCAGAAACTCCTCGGGTATACTCGGTATATCCTAAGCTGCATCTCCGCCAATCCTCCTTCTACTCCTTCCTCCGTCGTTGTGCTCTCCGTCGAGCTCGAGCGTGCCTGTAATGTAACGTAAAGGCTGCCGCCGCCGCCGCCGCCGCCACCGCTCGGAGATTTTACTTGTGCTTTTTCGTCTTTCGGGCCCGTACGTACTCTCTCGTTGATCGCCGCAACCGGTCGTTGCCGGATCGCTAAGTGCTTTTAATTAACCGCAAAGGCGTTTAACAAGCTGTTAATCGATCGAGGGGGCTGATATGACCCGCGGGAGAAACGTGACCACGGTCGAGTTTTTCTTTTTTTCCCATCTAATTGGAAGTTGATACTCTTTGATAAGATCTAATTGGAAGTCAGTGCTGCTCTCTTGTGAGATATCAAGAGTATATTATCTCTTTCTCGAAGTAGCTCGCGACCGGGTCTCCGTATTGAAATCTATTAGAACGCCCCGACAACCACGTGTGTCTTCACCTTTCCATCGTGTGCAGAGAAATTTCTAAACGCGCCGTGTCTAAATAACTTTCCGCTCCGTTCTATTCGCACGCGCGCGCGCGCGCGCACACATGTCACGTGTATTACACGAGGATGACAGAGCGCGTTTCTGAATGCGGTTTTTTTTTTTACGTTGAAACGTGAAAACGCACGCGAAGGAAAGCGTTTTTAAAAAATATACGTTATATATCGCGCGAGGATGACAAAAATATGTTTTAGAAAGCTCCGGTTCGCAAAGAAGCTATCGATCGTGTCGCTCTTGTAAAATCCACAAGCTTTACACGACGGTAATTATTTTTACGAAGCGCATGCGCGCGGGAGAGCAAATCCCCGACGCGATTATTACTTCCCGTCGTTGATGGGCTCTCGCTTTATCGCGATTTTTCAATCGTAGACACGGTCGAGTAACAAGGTACCTACAAGGCCTTTCTCCCGAGAGTATCGATACCGCGCGTATTATTCTTCTTCTTCTTCTTCTCCGTGGCGATGCATCCACCTCGGTGAAAGTCCGCGGCTCTATCTGTTAGGCATAAGATCAATTTGACATGAACGCTAATCATTGTCTGCGGGCGAAATGCGGCAAAATTGCTCTCGGCAAGCGCAGAATCTCGCGCGCGCGCACGCTCGTTCACGCGCGAAAAGATTCTTCTCTCTTTCTCGGCAGGAATCCTCGATGGAAGAAGAATGTCTGAGAGATTCATCGCGGTTTCGATATCGTCTGTCCCCCATTCCCGAACCGCGCGGTCGTCCAGTTGTGATGATGACCACTAGAAAACGGAAAAACCGGCCCGTTCGTTACGCTTGTGAGTTTTTACACGCGGAACGACGCGGAATGAGATTCGCGCTTTCGGAAGGATGAACAGATAACGCAAAAAATGTCCGAGAAGTGTGTCGAAAAAGAAACAAAAGCCCGTTGGAACGTGACGCCGCGGAGTGTCGCCGCGTATTGTCGCGGACGTCGCGCCAACCGAGATCTTAGCTTTTTTTGGCCGGCGAAATATAAGTACGCAAGAAATCGCAGAAAAATCCTCGAGACTTCGCGAAGAAGTTTTTATTTTCTCGTTATGTGTGTTCGCGTGATCGCAAGACTTGTGAAAACGCGCCGGATAAGTTTTCACCCTCTTCATATTCATGAGAGAATTCGCTTTCTAAGTTTTACAGAAGTTTTGATACACCTCGCGATTATAAACGGCATGTGCGTCAATCGCGCGATTAAAACGTAAATTTTACGCTTTACTTTTTATGGCGATTGTGTTAACGGAGTTGGTTAAGGAGCGAATTATCGAGTTTATTGCTCGTGAAAATTTATTCGGAGAAATAAATTTTCATCAGGATAATGAGAGATTAGATCAAACGAGTTGATGTAACAAATTTAGCAGAATTTCACCTTTTCTACTCTCCGATTCCACCTCTCTCGCGCGCGGTTTCTTCTCTAAACTAAAGATGTGCGATCTAAATTGGACGAGTCGATGATTAGTTTTGATTTTCCCGATCAGTTCGCGTGATTCGTAATCGCGCTGTTCGATCGCGGTTCGAACGAATCTCGTATCTATTCGCGTTCGTTTGCACGCTGCGTAGGAGAACTCGATTCACTGACTCAGGCGCAGTGAAGCGCACAGTGCAGCGCAACGCGCGCGCGCAACGGTAACGGTGCCCCGTGCAGATGGTAACGCGCGCAAGAGTAGAGCATCCGCGAGTCGCGGGTGATGGACCGTGACGTTCTCACAGATAACTCACGGCTTCCGACGTCCATTCGCGTTCTGGTTATGTCAAGTTATCCTCGAATAACTTAAGAGAGCGTGGAGAAAGAGAGAGAGAGAGAGAGGGAAAGAGAGATTCCTTATATTTCGAGGGATAGAGAAGTGTTTATTTGGAAGACATCCGGTACATCTGCATTCTCACATACGTTTATGACAAGATATAGAACCGCATCGCAAAAACATTTCAAGTCTTTCTTCCCCAGGTTGCGCCGTTAAAAATAAATATGTTCACGCGCTATTTCTGTAGTTGTTCGAATATTACACGTGTAATTATTATTATTTTTTTATTTTTGTTTTAGAAAACAGAATCTTAAATTTCACTATTTCGTTCGTAATAAATTTAATTGTGACATACGATGTCGAAAGAAGTTTTTTTATAGAATGATGAAGAGGTTGAGTAACACCTGGCACGTGCGACAACGCTGATGTTATCACGACCTTTTATTCCTGAGGATGATTTTCGGATTTAATTAAATCTTGCTGGTGTTATTTTTATACCGACGTTTCGTGGATATTTCAGTTTACTTCATTAGAGGATTCAAGAGCCTGATACGTCGGTACGAGAATGACACGTAAACGCGATTCAAACTCGAAAACTATCTTCGGGAATTCTCATGACACACCGCGAAACCATCAAATATCAAAAGACCTTTTGTATTTTATTTTGAGAGTATAAATACAAATTAAAGTAAATTTAATAAATTAAATGCAATTATATATATGATGAGATTAAATATTGTATTTAATACTTTGTAAACTGAAATATCCTATTACCGTTGATGAGGATTATTCCGCAAAGAAGAAAGAACCTGAGATGTACAGAGATGTACTGAGACATCATATCGAGCTTTTTCTTCTTTACCGACTTGCGATAGAGATTAAACGTTCTTATCCAGACTCCGACCGCATCCTCGACAATTTCGAAGATCGATAAATCGCTTCTTTACCACTGATGTGTAATGCGCGCGTGTACGAAAGATGATATGATATGAGACGATATGACTTTGCAAAAGCAACAATTTTTATCACCGATATTCTTTTCCTGCTAGTGTGACAATTTTTTTTCACACGGAAATTGGAAAGGAGCATATTGAAGGAAAAATCCAATTGTTCATGCTGTCATCATTTATACTTCTTATTAAGTTATTAAAGTAAAATTAACAAATAAATCGCGTTGAGATTCTCTCTTTCTTGTTAATCTCATTTATAACGCTAAAAATATATATTGTAACACACTTGTCAAACTTTCAACAGCCCGACTTGGATATGTACAAAAAAAAAAAGAAAAAAACCGACAACAACTACTGTTATCGATAATACCGAATATATCCTATCATGCGGTACAGAAAATCGGTACGCATTAAGAAAATATGTGATATATTTCCTCGTTCTACAATAAGAAAAGTAATACAGTAACTACGACCGAGTTACTTCAGGAATGCAAGACGGTCAGTTCTCTCGTGCGTACTGTACAAAGTTACATAGACATAGGCACTTACTATAAGTGATAAATCTTCTCTTATTTCTATGTGTCTGTACATGCTTTTTACACTCAACATTCGCCAGTGTCACTATAGTTTGCGTATAATAGTATTATTACGTTGTGCGTTTCGAAATTCTAAATAATTATCAACGTACATTTTTCCGGAAGAATTTCTTTTTTTTTTTACTTTTTCATAAAAATGTAGATCTAATTGAATTGTCAGATACTAAAAATTATATATGTATATATAGTCTCTAAATGCCGTTAATTGAAACAGTATTAAAATGTTATTCCGTATTTTGGCACATATGCTCCTGGTTGACGGAATGTGATGGCTGATAGTATGTTTACATATATACATATATATACTATCTAACAAAACATCCATATATATATATATATATATATATATATATATATATATATAAAGTATGCGAGGATGTAATTAGAACTAGTGTCAGTGGCGAATATCGTTATCGGATTATTGGAAAAAAAAGTAGAGGTATCGCAGAACAGGTCACACACGTGAATTAATTACGGACGTCAAACGTAAATCATGTGATTCCATTGTCGTGGCATGCAGTAGCCGCTGAAAACCTTGATCTTCAAAGTCCCATTGTAGGATCTCGCGGTTGTGACACCGGGTTCCGTGTGATGTTGGGGACATTGATGTGTCGCGGGACACTTGCAGATCGGCGAGGCGTTCACTTCCTCGACTTGCGAATTGTTTCTCTGACGCACGGTAAACAGGCGGCATGGTTCTTTCAGCTGACATCGTATTTTCTGCAAAATTCCGTTTGTAAAAAAATTAAATAAATTTTCTCTCGTTTATAGAAGTGAAATAAAATCGATCGATCGTTCGAGATAGATCACATTCGCGAACAAGTTCATTCGCGCGAATAAAAGATTTCCGATCGATCATCAACAAAATTGGGAAATTTTATATCTCGTACGCGTATTGTTGCGACTTACGCTTTGCGGCGAGCAGGCAAAGGCGTACATCGTCCCGACATTTCCGTACGGTGATGTGTAGGGTAGATTTTTCACCAGGTAGGGCACGCTGTTTCTCCGACATCGACAGTAAACGCGTTGCACCGTTGTGTTCGCCGGTCCACCTCCGGGCGCCAGCGTCCACGTGATGTCACTGCGGCAAGGAAAATCGATATATATTCTCTCCAGCATCGCGATTAATCGGGAGACACGCACGTGTGTGCGTCTCGCCGCGTTGGGTTTCGAAAAATTACGTCAATTATCGAATACGGTTACGTGAAAACGTCAACTAACTTGAAGTAACGACAGTAGGGAAGATGTTTCACGGACTCGCAGACCTTGTACCGGCGAGTCTTATCAACGATCGTGTATTCGTCGCTCCTGTGAACGTTGCTGGGACAGGCACGGCCCTGCGGACAACGGCACAGTCTCTCGATCCACGGTGCACTGTATAAATCCACCTTGCTGCATACCTCGTACTTGTGCGTGCACTCCGGCAATTCCTCCTCGCTGTTCTGTGTAAACAACAAGCATCCGCGTCATTAATAAAAACAAAAAGAAAAACACGGTTATAACGTTTCGATCGCTCACGCCGATTAAAGATCTTTCGATCGCTTCGAAATTCTCTCTTATTTTTTGAGTCACGTGTCTATCGTTTGGAAAAAATCTGAAAAATCTGGAAGAGTTTTAGAAAAAGATTCTGGGAGAAAAATGTGAAATATTTTCAAGAATGACAAAATTAATGATAATAATAATAAAAATAATAAAAACAATCGAATCGATCGATCAGCGAGAAAATTTTCACGCCGATTTCTGAAGATACGACTGGATACACGATAACGGAATTATTAGCGCAGGACAATTAAAGACCGCGCGCGTAATTGTACCGTTGCGTAATAATAAACGTCTGAACGTGTCGCGCTATATGGGACCAGGCTAATGAAATAAACGAGACAGATTGCGCACAGACTCGTAACTAAAGTATATCCGCTCTTTCTGCCGGCGATACAAAGTCTGCTATAACTGGACTATTTAGATGTTGCCAGTCCATTCATTGAGGCAATCGCGTACGTCCTGTCCGGCCTATCGTCATCGGCCTAACGTCAACTGTATACCGTAAGGCGATGACAACACGAAATCTCAAAATATCTCTGTCGAATTGTCGTCGGATTTTTTTCACCGATCGTTGCACCGTTGCATTTTTCTTTCACTTTTGTCTTTTGACACTTTGCGAATTTTAAGTTTTCGCGCCGATGTGATGAGAAACTTCGCGCGTCGCCATGATCAGTTCAATAATCATTTTAGTGTAATGTCGGACATTTATTAAAGAAATAATTCTTATATTATCTTAGATTATGTAAATATTAAACGTAACAATTGTCGATGTTTAGAATATTTTTAAAAATATTTTCTAAATATATTAGTGTCTAATTTTATACATAAATATAAATAGTTTATCATAATTATTTCTTTACTAAATATCCGACCAATGGCGCGTGTCCGGTTATCGGGGCAGTTACTTTGTACCGTTAAATCGGAAACGAATTGTGGAATTGTCGAGATTTTTAAAAGCAAAAAAAAAGAAACAAAACAAAACAAAAAATCAACGATGATTTAACGCAATTTATCGCGGACACTGATTCATCCTCTTTCCGCGCGTTCGCGAATATATCAATTTGCGAACAAAAGAAGAGGAAAAAAAAAAAGAAAAACAACACACTGGTCGCGCGTGCATTCAGTCACGCGCATTTTCTCTTAACGCGGTACATTTATCGATGTGTACGATAGTAGTGCGTGAGTCGAAGTAGTTAAAGCAACGTGCACCATTCAACGAAGAAACGTTCGAGGAAATGGTCTTCCGCCGTTTTACCGCCGACTGTGAGCATTCGACTTTTTGCTATGAACCGTCCGTTCATCTCGTTTGCCTTTTTGTCGCTCTACCCGCGTCCGTAGAGAACATCTACTACTACTACTACTTCCACTTGTTACTACTGCTACTATTACTACGACCCCATCCGCCGACAACAACACAACGGGCCGCACGAATAGGCTTTTTATGGGGAAAATCCTCCTTGATCTCGTTCCCCTTGGAATATCCGTTCGCGCGTCGCAACACCTAAAAGTCTAGCCTACATCCGTAAATACTGCAACGGCCGAGCAACGAATACAATGCTTTTTCGTCGGACACAATCTTCTTCTTCTCCCCGTTTGCAACATACAAAGTTTTGTAAATCCCATACGGGGAACAACCGACGTAAACGCATTCCTCGACATAATTTATGTACAACGTTTCACGGAATATCGTTGTGTGTGTGTGTATGAAGATTTTTTCTCCTTCGGGAGATGCTATTTGATATTTTTTTTTTTTTTTTTTTTTTTTTTCATCGAAAAGAAAAACGGAGAATTCTTCAGAATGTTTCGTCACGGATCGCTCACGGATCGTCGGTTTTGACTTCGCTCGCTTGTACATACGACTGTTAATCGCGCATTTGTCCGCATTATCCTCGCGGCACGACGTTTCCTACGCATCCTCTTTATTCTACTTCCGTCGGCTCTAAGAGCCGAAAGAAAAGAGCCGAGGAAACGAGAAAGGAACTTTTTGAAGCTGACATATAAGCACAGAGCGGAGCAGAGCGGCGGGATTCACGCGCATAACAGCGGTGGTAAACTAAAATGGGATAATAGAAGGACCGGAAGGGCGCCGTAAACCATCCGGAAGTTCTCACGCGTCTCTCGCTTCTCGCACGGCCGCAATGAAAATGACACCTGGCACTCGGGATGGACATACTACACGAAGGCAAAGGAGGAGGACGAGAGGGAGAGGTGGTAGGTAGCCGCTAGAGGCACCACGACGACGACGATGACGACGACGGTGACGACGAGAGAAGAGGAGAAGGGCGCGAAAGAGAAACAAGGAACGAGCGCTACGGAACACAAAAAAAAAAAGAAAGAAGAAAAGAGGGGCAAAGACGTACGACGACGCAGGGAATCTGGTCGGATGGATGGATGGATGGTGTTAGTAAAAAGATCGCTCGCTCATCGTTCCATATAGCTGCCGCGCACCGGATGTCCCTAAGCCTGGAAATCTCACCGGACGATCGAAAACACAATACCAAAGGACACCACCGGTTGTGCTCCACATAATCGAATTAGCATTCGATCCGCGTCCATTAATCATTTCGTACGGTTCGGCCGGCTAATTGTGATGCAAATCGTCGGATAAGTGGGGGAGAATCGAAGAAGAGATAAAGAAAAAAATATTTTCACCGAGCAAATTGTCTTCTCGGTTCGTTCGAGCGAATTGTCGAATTTTCGCGAATTTTTATCTCGTTATTCTTCTTCGTGAAATCTCGATAATCTTTTCAACTCTGATAATCACGTCTCGAGATTCTCTTCCGTGTTTAGGAGCGGGAAACAATAATAAGGAATTGATGTACAATAGTCAAATTTACAATTTACTCTTCAAAAATTCTCAGGAAATTCTTTTCCTGAGATTAGAGACAGGCGCCATAAAACAATGCGAGTCTAATTACCGACAACGAAGAGAAAAGAGAGAAACGAGAAGATGAGCGCGCGTTAAAAAAATAAAAAAAATAAAAAAAAAAAAACGAAAACAAAAGCGAAAAAACGAGCTCGCGCACACGCTTCTCTCGTCCGCGCGATTAACCGGCGCGATTTCGTGGAGCCGCGTGACTTTCGTGCGATATGCAAGGAGCAGTTTTCTCTCCTCGACGTGTCGTCATCCCCACTGTATCATTCCTGCGCACGTACTCTCTCGGCCCACGTGCGAACACGTTACGTATCTACGATACGGCCGCGTCGTACTTGGGTGTCGCGGTTGTCCGCACGTGTAAGACCTACGCACACACGTACATCTCCCAATATATACGCGCGCGCGCGCGCGCGTGAGCGGGGCCACGCACACGCTCACGCGCGCGATAGACACGTAGGTGTTTACAGCAACGACAGCAACAGGTTCGAGCATCGAGTGGGCGCCGCTCTTTGCTAACGGCTACGTTTCCCTCTCCATACTTCCTGCGTCTGTAAGCGGACGATTTAGCTTCAAATCCTCGGAATGTTATCCGAGACTGTATAAACTCTGGTGCGTGTGTGTGTGTGTGTGTGTGTGAGCATGTGTGTAAATAAATGTATACACGCGCGCGCGCGCACCTCGAATTACGACACGCATCTCAGATGCGCGCGTGCGACTTACTGGAGAAATTAAAATTTGTCATCTGTCGAGATGTGAGAAAGAAAAAAAATCGAAAGTCGCGTAACCGAATTTGCGGCCAAAGCGAGTCGCTCGGGATTTGCGCCGAAAAATTGCGACGTGTGCGCACACTTTGATCGTGAGAAATAGCGTGAAATATGTTCCCTCGCGACGTTCCCCGGGCAAATACAATTGCGTGGCTCGTTAAGATAGACTCGCTAGGATTAGGTCACCAAACGCTTAACCGCCTTCTAGAACAATTTAGGCGCTAATTCGCTACGCGGTGAGCTTAATAGGCGGCGCGGCGTAATCCTCTTGATGGAATCAAGCTCGGAAAAAAAAATTGTTCGCGTAACATTAAATAAATAATAGGATTTTAAATGTGTGGTTTCGCGCACCTCGCGCGAGTCGGAGCGAGAAACTCGATTGAGGGCACGAAGGTACACAGAGAGACAGAAACAGAGAGAAAACGAGAAAGAGAGAGACATCTTCCGTTTGGTGTGACTTGAAAGAGGGTTGGTTTCGGGCTTGTTTACTTTTGCAAGTTTACGTTTGAAAACAATTAAAATCGCGCGGACTCCAACTGTGTGTCGAGCCATTGAATTTTGAACTTCGACCTTTTCCGCGCAACGTAGAATATATTCTCAAGGATGATGTCCTACGGCTCGTGTTATCGGAAACTCCGGGACAAACAACTTGTGTTATCAAGATTGAAAAGTTAAGTCGTGTGTTTACATCATTCTGTTCGAACGGTTTTGATTTTTGATTTTGAAAATTGTATTTTTGTTTGAATTTTTGTAACATCTTTTTAAAGTCGCAACTTTTTGGAGTTGCGACTTGGAGAAGTTGAGGGAACGCGAAATTGTCGCGTATTAATTAATAATATATGTAGAATTTTAATTTCCGATCGACGATTACGTATAAACGCGTCGATCGACGACTTACCCCGATTTGATAGAGTACTTTCGGTTCCGTGTGCAACCTGTAGTGCTTGTTGTTGTCATCGATCAGATCGATCTCGAGCGCGGTCAAGTCCTGCAGTCCGGCAAAGAGAGCACTGTACTTGTTATCGTCATCGAACGTGTCATTATACTCTTCGTCGCTTTCGGTCCCTCTGTCCGTCGTCTCGATATACGCGCATTTGCCGCGACGAACGACACCGACGATCGCCAGCAGGGTGTACAGCAGCAGGTGCTGTACCATTTTGCCGGTCATCATTGTATCGCGGGGACCGGGGGGAGACAGGTAGCGCGCTCCTGAGTTTTTCTTCCTCCTCGAGAAATGAATCCCACGAGAGAAACAGAGAAAGAGAATCGTCCGCCTGGGGGTCGCCTGTTTGTGTTTCTTCTCAGCGGGGAAACGCGCGTTGCTGCGAGTTATAAGTCTTTTGCTCTCGGTGGGGAGAGATGCGATAAAAAGAACGAAGGTATATACGTTCACCTTCTTGTTTGCGCGACAAGGCGTACAAAACGTACGAGAGAAAGATTGTTAAAGAAAATATTCAGGCTCTAAGCCTGAGAAATAATATACTCGCTTCGGGATACATTCGAAAAAACGAAATGGGAACTCCAACAAATCCACTTGACGGTGCTCTACTTGAAGTTCATCCTCACTATGACGCCTCGCAGAACGATTCTCAAATGATGTATTCGAAGTTCCGGTCCCTCCGTCGTCGGGGTCGAAATTGAAGATCTTTCGAATCAGAACTCACAAACTACTGGAAAGATCTTGTTTCCTATTTGCTTCTCACGATCTTCTTAACTTACGAAAACAAGAGTGTCACGTGTTTCCTTCGTCACGTGTCTCCTCTTTCT
Organism: Pseudomyrmex gracilis; assembly: GCF_002006095.1. NCBI lineage: Eukaryota > Metazoa > Arthropoda > Insecta > Hymenoptera > Formicidae > Pseudomyrmex > Pseudomyrmex gracilis. The sequence continues at coordinate 10,529 of NW_018020842.1, read as the reverse complement.
CTCACTCTTTCTGTTCTTTCTCTCTGTCTGTACTTTCCGCGCAAGAGTCTCTCGCGACCGTTCGATTTTTTTTTTCAAAAACACGGAAGAGAACGAGTTCAAATGTATGTTAAAACCTGACGGACGGGGATGGCTGGGGATTCCCCCGATCTCTCGGTCCAGATTCAATCGAGCGTATCGCACTCGCGCACTCTCACTCGGACGACTCTCTTCCGCCGATCGTCGTCGATTCGAACTTCCTCGCCGCGCGTTGCGTATCCGCCGATCAATCAATCAATCAATCGACCGATCGATCGATCGATCGATTGTCTGTCCGTTCGTTCGTTCGTGCAAAAGGCTCCTTTTTGCGGTTTTCTTTGCGCGCGTGTGCCCTCTCCCAGAGAATGGGCTTGAGGCGAGCGATCGCGCCGAAGCGAAACAGAACGTCGGGGACGAGATCGGCCTGCGCAAAGGTATGCCGTCCGCTCGACTGGACTCTTAAAAGCCACAGAAGTAAAGCATGAATGGATGCCCCCACCTCTTTTCCTTCACCCTGTCCTGCCCCTTGCCCCTTGCCGCCCTCCACCATCTCCTCTTCTTCATTCTTGACTACTCCCGGTGACTCTCCCTTCCCCTCGCATCCCGCACTCCTCCTGCTCTTACGTCATCCCCACTACTATACTCTCTCTCTATCCGAGAGAGGCCCCGACGTTTTCATCGTCTCGCCGTTTTCTTGGGACACGTCGTCGTTGCCGTTGTCCTTGTATCGCATCCTCCTCTTCCCCGGCGGCGAGCGCGAAGCCGTGCGCGCGCGCGCGCGCGTGCTCACGCACGCCGCCGCCACCGCCGCCGCTGCTGCTGATGTTGCTGCTGCTGCTCCGCTCCCCGGGAGCAGCGTACATTAACGAATGTTTTACTCTTTCTCCGGGACCCGTTTGCATTCGCGCGCGCCGCAACACCACAGTCGTGTTTTGCCGCAATCCGCTACTACGGGGGTACCGCGTAATTTTCTGCATAGTGTTTCGCGAACCTCCACCATCGCCTCTCCTCTCCCTTTTCTTTTCTCTCTCTCTCTCTCTCTCGGGCGAACCAGTTTTTCACAACATCCGATGTGTCCCTCCACCGTATATTTCGTCGATCGAACTCTGATCTCCGGTAATGCGGCGTTTCCTCGTTGAGACGATTTCTCCGTTGAAAAACGCCGCGTTTTCTCGTCGATTTAATTTATTACACGCGCTTCTGTTTCCTCGCGAGGTAAGTCGTTGTCAGCTTTAAAGAAACGCGCGCGGGCTATCTCTTTGAATGTATGTATGAATATATTACAGAGAAAAATCTCTCTCACGATAGACACACACACACAGCACACGAAATTAATGATTAGAAATTCTCGTTCTTGTGTTTGCGTGCGAGTATGCAATCATACGTGGCGATTGTTGCGCGACTAATGTTTACATGTCACGTATTTCTTCGAAAGCGAGTAAAAATGTTCCGCGAGATGTTGTCACGCGCGATTGTCGGATAAAATGAAGAACCAATAAACGGCATAGGCTTTCAGCTCCGGAGATGTTTATCATTTATTGGGAATGCAAGGGTACCGTACGAGGAATGCTGTGAAGAAATGTTAGAGCGGCGTCCGTGTGGTGGTAGAAGCGGTCTCTCGCGTTGCGACGATACCGTTCGTCGCGTTCGTCGTTTCCGGTGCGTGAGATCGGGAACAAAACTCGATAATTTTTTTTTTCTTCTTCGTTTGCAGGAAAATTGTACGCCGCGTTCGGCAAACGGCACGGCCGCATCGTGTCCACGGAAAATGCTCACGGCTTCGGCGGACAGTTCAGAGTACTGGCCACCCTACCGGTTCTCGAGAGTTTCCATCTCGCGAGGGAACTGCGGACGCAGACGTCCGGATTGGCCAGTCCGCAACTAGTTTTTAGTCATTGGGAGGTAAGCTATCTCCGGGATGTACGCGGTGGTGGTACAGAGATTAAAGCACGAAGTGTTTACAAGATCATCATCTCTCCTCAGAGTTGTCCTCTCGGTTAGTTTTGAAGAAAATAATTAGAAAATAAAATTTGGAATTGGTCTTATGCATCACAGGTGATCGAGCAGGATCCCTACTGGATGCCGTCGACGGAGGAGGAGTATCTTCATTTTGGTGAAAAGGCGGACAGTGATAATCGAGCGAAACGTTACATGGACGCGGTTCGTCGAAGGAAAGGTCTTCCTGTGGACTCTCAACTAGTTACTCACGCTGAAAAACAACGCAATTTGAAAATTAAGTGATTTAGCGAAATTCCTTTTCTTGCGTGAAGTGTATTAATAAAAAACAAAACAAAAAAAAAACAAAACAAAACAACAAAAAACAAAAATAAAAAATAGTGCATTTATTCCGTCTCGTCCTTTCTCATCATTCCTCAACTTGTTGCGCTCATTGAAGTTTCTTCTCTAGTAGAATACAAGTTGTAATTGTAAAGCGCGAATTTGTACAGAGACGGAGAGAGAGAGGAGAGAGAAAGAGGAATGATGTTTTCTTACTTTTACGTACATATAAAAGAAAACGATTGGTTTATCATAACATTTCTGATTTATTGTGCCATTAAGATTCTTCCAACGGTCATGATTGTCCGACGATTAAGAGACTTCTGTTGTTTGATTAAATATTCTTTTGTGGTAAATTACTACGCACATTTGTCTTTATTACACATCTCTTACAATAAACACATGAGAATAACACAATTGATATCTTGCTAGTAGAGAGTTTACGGTCAATGAGTGAATCAACATGCAAGATATATTTTCAAACGTGTAAATTACTACGTAGAAATCCGAATTGGAGATCAATTTAAAAATTCTAAGATGTGTTTGATTTGCATCTCGTATATAATTAGCTTCCTTATAAAATGTAAAAACTCCATTGCAAAAAAAAAGCACCGGATCACATTGACTGTAAACTCTGTGTTGGTTAGATATTATAAGAGCTTAAAATTAATATCTTAATCGCAGTTTAAACAAAATTACAAACTGTTTATAAAAACAGAAATAGATACATAACTGACACTTTTGTGTCCGACGACGATTCTTCTGTTGTCCGCGAATCGCAAAGTGATATTCATATTTCAAATATGGTATTTACATTAATAATATCATTGGAAAAAAAAACATGTACATATGTATGTATTTTTGTCACTACAATACGTATGAACAATGCATAATCGTGATTTGCAATGCAAAAAACTTTAACCATTTTGCCAAAATTGGTGTGTATGCATATTATAGAAGAATTTAATCATCTGTAAATTTAATCTTTTTCCCTTGAAATCCTTGCTTCAACATCTCCCGCTCCTTCATTTTAGCCAGCCAAGAAGGATGCAAATTTGCATCTTCTTCTTTGTCAGTGGCATTAGTTGAGTTGTTTTTGTTTGTGCCTTTGTTAGTCTCGTTACTTATTTTCTTTAATTTCATGGTTATTGTTTTCTTTTTTTTCCCGGAAGACTGTTTATCAGAATACTTTTTATCGAAATTTGTATCATTTTTGTCTTGTTTGTTTGTACGATTATTCGACTGAAATGCTTTGGTTCTTGTATTATATTTGTGACTTTTTTCTTGTTGTATGGAGACTCTATTGTTTGTTTTGTAATTTTCATTATCTTCCGTAACAAAAAAGTCATCTACTACTTGTGCTCGTTCAGTTGTGTTGACTTCTGGGCTTTCAGCACACGTTTGCGCGTCTTCTTTCTCTTGTTTGTGCGTTTCTTGCTCTTCTAAGAGCTCTGTAAATCTCTTTACAGTACCTTCCTTCGTAATGCTACATGGTTTAATTGTAACACTTGATTTAATTGTATTAACATTCGGCTGCTTGTCTACAACACTCTCCTGTAACTCATCTTCTTTTTCTAACTTTTGCACCTTTCCTTCATTTGAAGACATACTTTCGTCGCTTGTTGATTTCTTGCGTTTTTTATGTGAATTCTCTTTATTTCTTACTTCCTTTGATGCAGTCTCGCATGCCTTCTCGCCTCTGGAATCATTTTGCGAACGTTCTTCAGTACTTTGATCAGAATTAACCGTCTGCTTCCTTGGAGTTTTATTATGAGCGACAGAATTATTTTCTTTTGAAGAGTGTTTAGTTTTTGCAACATTATTAGTTCTTAATTTTGTAGATTTCTTCTTTTCTTCTTTTTCCATCACATACTTTTTACAATCTGGATACTTATCTTTAAATTGTGTCAACCTCTTGTGTAAAGTTTTGTAATATGTGACTCTTGCTTTAATACGAATATCATTAGTTGATGTGGGATCTTGCAATATTTCAGCAAGCTCTCTCTCATTTATGATTCCAAACTTGGAAATATCGTCGTCTTTAATTCTTTTTAACGTTTGGATCTCATCAATAAGTTTATCCGCTTTTTTCTTGTATTTCTCTTGTTGTATTTCATTCCCATGCTTGTTCCGTAAACGTCTAGCTTCTTTGATCAACTTGTTTATCACACACAATCGTGCCTGACGAACTGTATGTCGCAGAAGAACAATCTAAAAGATATGTCAGAAGATTTGAAAAGTCCACAGAAAATATAAATCAATATCTTTATGTAGCAATAATGAGGGTATACAAAAAAAATAATTTGTAGTCTAGATTGTATTTATGTAAATTATAGGATTAATACACATCTTACCTCGTTATTTATTTCAGCTTTCGCCATTCTAGCGTTAAACAAACGTTAACTTGACCTTGACTTTTTAGTGGCTATCGGGCTCCAAAAATCCGCTCATAAGTCAGTAAACAAAAATAAACACGAATAACCTCAACAAATAGTCTGTATGCTTGGAGAAGATATCCTGACAAGGTTTTTACTTTGTTGTTCAATCCGTTCACTTTAAACACACCTCGAGCCAGTTGCCTCTAGTTTGCTAGCGCTATCTTTATTGATTATTAAGAAAGCATTCACTTTAAAAATTTAAAGCGCTGTGAACGTCAGTCTCGATCGTTCTTTAACATTTACTAAACAATATAAAAGAACTGCGCAAACACATGGTATAGTAAATACACGGATCGAACACATACTTTAGGGTCAGTTATAAATGTTTTCGATTAACGCAATTGGTCAATTATTGACCAATCGCGATTGAAACGTAATTAGCGCAAGTTGACCAATCACAAGACTTTCGAGAGAATATCCCAGACGTTTTTTTTACGACATTGCTCGTCTGGGATTGGCCAATTCGCTTGCCGCTTTAGTTTCTTCGTGTGTTCCCAGTTTAATCGGCCAATGTGATTGGTTAGAGCGTCATCATCAACTTCACCAAGCATAACTGTTTTTGTTGTCCAGAACAGATCTTTCCCGCACTGGCTGCACTAGTTTTCACAGTCTATTTTTTTTTATCTACATTAGAAGGAAAAAGATAGACTGTGAACTAGTGCAGCCAGTGCTGGAAAAAAAAACAAACCTTTTATTGGTCGGCGCGTGTATTGGCGAAATAAGTCAGCGCACCAAACCGCCATCTTCCGACCCCAGCAACGAGTCAACCGTGTTATTTGTACGTGCTGTCCAAAGGTGTTCTCTCGATATCTTATATATGCCTTGTTATATTCATTGAACGGCGTACTGGGCTTTTTTTTTTCTCTGTTGTAACTGAGGATTCGACTGTGAACTGCCGCTGTGCGTGCATCTATCTGAGTTTGCTCCGATCTGCTCTGCTTCTTTCCTTTTTCGCTCCCGAGTTTGTCTCTCGCCTGTTGAGTGCCTTCTGCCTTATTCTATCTGGCTTGCTTACTTGCCTGCCTGTTAGCTGTGCATGCCCGCTCTCTTTTCTTCACTTTACTGTGCGGTGGAGTGTTTTCGCGTGTGTAAACCAGCGCGTGTGTAGACTAGTGCTTTGCATGCCCACATGCTTGAGGATAGCAGCATGGATTATGATGACGCCCGGGAGATTTCTCTCCCGGGCGCGTCTTCTTCTCTCATCGAGGCCAGGCCATCGGATGCTCCGGACGGGACCGCGCGGGACGAGAGTGAATTGCGGTCGCAGTCGCGTACACCGCTCACCTGTAAGAAGCGAAATCTGCCTACTCAGGTTAGCCCTGTTGGCAAAGGCGCCATTAAGAAAAAACATATAGAATCCGCCTTTGCGGATCTGGAGGCCCGTCAGGCCTCCAAATCGCCTGATAATCGCAGGCCATTATTAATTAACACTTCGCTCACGGGCGAAATTAATACAAAACAAAATAATAATAACAATAACACGACTATTGTAGAAGGATTATCACTCGTCGACAATAATAGATATCAGATTGACTCTGTACAACCATACATCGTCTTTATTGAAAGGTCACGCACATATCAACATCAACACTCACAGAATTCAGATAAACAGCTCTCCGTTGTCGGTTTGGGTAAGCGCTTATTTACAGCGGATAATAATATATTTAAAGATTCCTTTGACCTTAAAGTCAAAGGTAATTCCAAATTCTCCATCTGCTTCACTACATCTAAACAAGCAAATGCCTGCGTTGATTCTTTCAAACAATTTTCGGACAATATCGTTCCGGGTGAAACGTGGCATGCGTTTATACCTAATTATAAAGTTATTAAACAATTTATTATTCGCGGCATAGATGAAAATGAGGAACCAGAGATAGTTCGCTGCTCTCTAAGACCACCGCCTGAATGGGACTCGGAATGGACGCCGCCCTTCGAGGTAACTAAATTACGTCGTCGAGTCCGCACCTCTGAAGCCCCCACTTCTCGGAACACGACTACAACAACTACAAATAAAACAGATACTTCTTATGCTTACATTGATACAGATTTATATATAGCTAAGTTTAAAACAGTTTACATCCCCACCTCCTTGATCTACATGAGCAAACGCGTTTTTCTTGACCCGTTGGTTCCTAGGGTCCGCAGATGCAATGCCTGCCAACGCTTCGGACATCTGGCACAATATTGCAGGTCGGGCACGGCCCCTCATAGGATCATTTGTGAGAGATGCGGTGAGAAAGGACACGCCAAATCCGTGTGCACTGGCCCCGCGCGATGCATCAACTGCATCAGAGCCCAACTGGACCGAGTGGATCATGAGGCCTCTGCTGGCACTTGCCCATCCTTCCTGAAGGAGAAAGGCATTCGGATGATTATGGCCAGATTTAACGTCCTACGACCGGAAGCCGACGAGATATATATTGAATGCGGAGGAGTTCCCGGCCGGAGATGGACCCGATATTCTCGCGCGATCCCTAACCCTACTTTGGGTGATTTTCTACCACCTCGTACGACGGCCCCGTCTTATGCAGACGTTGTGGCCGCACCATCATCAAAACACCCGCCAGTGGAGATGCCGGTACATCGCGCGTGTCGAGGCCCTAGTTGGCCCCCTATACCGCTACCACCGCTCTCTCCTCGATCTAAACCCGCTCGCGCCACCTCTCCCACTCCTCTCCCTACTATGCTTCCTTCTCATAATAATCCCCCCTCGAATACTATTTTAGATCCTCTAAAGCATTGTAATAGGCCTAAGGCCAGTGTAGCTTCTCGATTCGTTCATTCCGCTAATGCTAACTCTATTATTTCAGCCGAGAGCAGTATGGCTCCGTTCGTTTCTGCCGATCTTCTTCAGCGTGTTAAATCAAAATATACAGAGAAATTCGCTACAGACATATATCTTCCGGATACAGTGAGTTATAACCTCATCTCTTCTATCCTCGAGGTAATCTTCTCTTGAAATCTAACTTTCTTTTTATCATTACCGAGCACATGTTACCTTTAAAAATTTTGCAATGGAACTGTAGAGCCCTCTTTCCTCGACTTGCCGATTTAAATTTTCTTTTAGAGAAGTATAAAGTTAGCATAGCTACTCTTTGCGAGACTCACCTCTCGCCGCAATCTGTCGTGAACTTCGCTAACTATTCCATTGTCTCTAAGGATCGGAACCGTTTTGGTGGAGGAGTGGCCATCCTCATTGAAAAAACGTTTAAATTTGAATTACTCTCGCACGATCGGGTACAACATGTGTGCAGCGAGAATGCGTGCGAGGTGATCGTTGTAAAGGTTATGTTAAATCCTAATTCCTTTTTATATATCATCTCTATTTACAGTCCTCCTAGAAGAAGCGGCTCTTTTACCGGACAGGGATTCTGGGAGAGGTTCTTCGATATTTGTTCCGCCTTCCATCCAGCCATTATTTGCGGTGATTTTAACGCTAAGAGCCCCCTATGGTCTCAGAGTCGTGAGACATCCGACGCGGAGGGTTCGAGGATAGAGAGTGCTCTCCTGTCATCCGATTGGATGTGTATAAACTCTGGCGTAGACACTTGGTCTTCTCGCGACCTGTCCGCCTCCTCTGCTCTCGATCTCACTTTTGTCGAACCCTCTTTATCTAATAAATGCTCCTGGAACGTTCTTGACTACTCCTACGGTAGCGATCACTTTCCCATCCTCATTTCTATTTCCGATGTCTTATGGAAATGTTCCCGGGCGCCCGTCTATCTCCACTGTTAACGTCGAGTGGGATCTCTTTCGGGATCGCTGCCTTGCCACTCTTTCTTCGTTACAGCCTCCTGTCTCTGACAGTGTTGATGCTGCCTATGAAAGTCTAATCTCGCTTATTACAAATGCTCTTACTGACACAGGAGCTAAAGTACGAAAATTCCTGAGGCATCGTCGGAAACCGCCTACAGTATGGTGGAACGACTCATGCATGCAGGTTATCCGAAACAAGCGACGTCTTTTCCGGCTCTTCAAGTCTCGTCCTTCTATCGCTTCCTTTCAAGCTTATCTTGATGCTGCCCGGGAGGCGAATCAAATTGTTCGGCGTCGCAAGAGAGAGACCTTTCGTGAGTTTTGCTCCTCACTCTCTGCGACTTCGGATCTCAATAAAGTGTGGGGGACCGTTCGGGCATTTACTTCCGCCCGACAAGCTGCCCGGGATGAGTCAAATCGCAACAACATTCCTAAAACTAAATTTTACGAGGCTTTCGACAAAATTGCGCCTGTAAATTACTCTCCTCCTAACATTGATCTCGCAGTATTCGGCGACGAGTTATTCCCTCCACCTTCCTCAAACGACACGTCTTACCTAACATCCAACATATCCGAAACTGAGTATTTTTCAATAATCTCATCTTTGAAGACCAAATCGGCNTCTGGTCCCGATCTTATCTCCAACAAAATTATCTCGGAGCTGCCCAGGGATCTTCATATGGCAATCCTAAATTTATTCAACTATATGCTCACCTCTTCTCAGTTTCCTTGCCAATGGCGTAATTATTTTGTCGTTTTTATTCCCAAACCGGGGAAAAAAGGTGCTCTTCGACCTATCTCACTTGCTAATAACTTGCTCAAAGTTTTAGAAAAGATTATTTATAGGAGGTTGGAATGGTGGGCCGAGAATAACCATATTATCCCGGCCTATCAGTTTGGCTTCCGCAAGGGCCTTTCTTGCACTGATAACATTGCAACTCTTACATCACATATAAGAATTGCTAACCTCGAGGGCTTGGCAACAGGTGTTGTTTTCCTGGACCTTGTCGGGGCCTTTGATTGCGTTGTTCCGGGTATCCTTTTATTTTTTCTAGAAAAATACCACCTCCCGCCAATAATTATCAACTTTATTGCCTCTATTATTAACTACCGTCATTTGCAGAGGTTTTTGTCCGGGGTCCCCATCCAGTCGCGTCCGACTTCGCGTGGTCTTCCTCAGGGCTCAATTTTGAGCCCCTTGCTGTTCAACATTTATCTTTCCTTCATTGATAAATGCTTACCAGCCACAGTGCACGTTGTCATGTATGCCGACGACATAGCCATTTATTGCTCTCATAAGACCCTCGATTATATTGCTGGTCGGTTGGAGCGAGCGCTTGAGAATCTACGTTCCTGTTTACTGGATTTAGGTCTGAGAATCTCTTCTGAGAAGTCGTGTTATACCTTCTTTTCTGCTCTCAGACCGCGTTATCTTCGTGTTCTCCTTCGAGAGCAGAGGATCGCGATTCGCATCGATAACGTCCCCCTGGAACTTAACTGGACCCCCAGTTTTCTAGGGGTGGTTCTCGATGCCAATCTAACCTGGAGGGCTCACGTTGATTCTGTTCGTAGGCGTGTCCGGCCTCGCATTAACCTCATAAAGGCTTTTGCCGGCATCAAATGGGGAATACATCCCCTTTTGCTTCTCAACGTGTATAAGGGCTTTGTCAAGTCGATCTTTGATTGGGGCTCACAGATTTTCTCCCCTCTTCCGGGCGTTGAGCAAGGCAAGCTGGATAGGCTGCAATTTGCTTGCCTTCGCATCCCTCTTGCTCTCATGCGTACAACGCCCACTAACGTTCTTCCTTTGACTATGGCTGCGTTCCGTAATGTACTGCCAGTACTGTCAGTACTGTAAATAGCGTTCCGAAATAAGATGCAGCGCACTGCGACAGTACTGGGCTGCGTTCGTTTTTTACTGGCAGTACTGGCAGTACTGAAAATTTCGTTCGGTTTTAGCTGGCAGCGCGCTGCGATAGCATCCTAGTTCCATCAATGACGTCATAAATGGAAGCCATATTTGCACTGCGATCACTGTAG
>NW_018020841.1:197653-204745 GCF_002006095.1 Pseudomyrmex gracilis | reverse complement strand
GAATTGGAATTTCACGTGTCGCATTGTTTGTTGCTGCGGTAAAAATCGCGAGCGTAAACAGAGCCCTTGTCTCTTTTTTTTTTTTTTTTTTGTTTTCGTCGGTCTGATTTCCGGTTATAGCGGCAACGCGACATCCGGTGCGACGGAAACGCGCGCCGTAATTTGTCGAATGCTCAACAAATTGGCGGTGCACATCGTGAGAAACAACAACGAGATCGTCGATACGTAAAGAAATCGAGTTTTTGCGAGAGAAAGACAACAAACAAGCGTGTGTATATTTTGCGTCGTAAGAAAACAACCTGCTAACGGTGCGCACGAAATTTCTTTCGACGGTCGATCAGTCGAGAAACAAAAAGATTACACGGAAACCGAACGTAGATGCGGGTGTTTGTACGTTAAAAAAAAAAAACTCGTAATGCGTAAAATGTAACAGCAATTTATTTTAAAATAAATATAAAAAAATAATACAAATTTAATAAGAAAGTTGAGGGTGACCTCCGGTTCCGGATGAAAATTTAAAATTGAAGAGAAAAAACGGGCAATAGGAATCAGTTGCAGGAAGTAATGCAAGAAATGACACAGAAAACTGCTTTTCCAAACGTTCCGACTTGTATTTAAGTCATCTTCGGTGGATTACTACAAAAGAAAAATAATATTTCGGCTCAAAGTTACAAATGAATTCTGTATAATAGTTACAACAATAAGAATAAAAAAGATTTACATATTAATATGGACAAAAGTAAAGGAAACACACGCACTTGAAAAAAAGAAAAGAAAAGAACAACCAGTCGTTGTTTTTAGAAAAACACACCTTATAATAAAAACAGTCCAGCTTAAAGTAAAAAGTAGAAATAAGAGGCACGATATATAATGTCAATAATAATAAGAAACAAGCAAAGTCACACAATATATATTTCAACGTGTTGATCTAAGCACCATCTATGTGTATGTATAAGAGATAAATTATTAATGGATTTTATCCAAGATAGGTAAAAAAAAATAAATAAATAAATAAATGTAAATATACATCATCCAATAGTTGTGTCTTTGTTAACATTTAAACTGTTTTTATTTAGTTTAATATGTAGCATCTCTGACGTTAAGCGCTTGAAATAATTGTTGAATACAAATTTATTTTCTCGTTTCGCCACATCGAGAAAGATTTACGTTTGTGAAAATGTGAAATATTCGCGCAATTATCGCTTTCCGAGCGAGGGGTGATGTTATTGTTGTTTTTCGAGTTTCTTCCGCGCGCGCGCACACGAGAACGCACGAACCGACTTCCATTTACCGCTATGTTTATTCTCGCGCAGTCCGATTTATGCACACGCACCGAAACTAATCCACTCTTTTCTTTCTGTTTCAGGTGAGTATATTTTTGACCGTGAAATGTGCTGCCACGAATTCACTCCGCCTCATTTCGGACATTTCGCACGCAACAATCTGTGAGTTATGCGTGTTAAAGTATTTATTTGTTAGTCTCATTCTTTTTTTTCTCGCCGCGTTTTCGTAATTTACTCGTAAATTTACATTTTGGCGCCCGTTGTCAATTATTCTTGCTGTCGAAAATTGCGCGGAAAAAGAAGTTTTGCTGTCATATAACCAGCGAGAAAACATTTATCGAGTCTACTGAGTTTTTTATTTTAATTTTTTATCAACAAAACATTTGCTGGCAAAACAACAAAATTCAATAAGCAAATTTTTCTTGCTTGTCATGTAGCAACTTATCTTCTTGCTGTTCTAGCGAATCTTTTTTTTTCCGTATGTGTATACGTACTCGGTAAACACGCGGACTGCATTCCGCGGAAGTCGTTCGTTACAAACAATTATAAAACGAAGTGAAATTCTAAGTGGGACACAAGGTTGATAATTTATCAAACGTCGGAGAAATTGATTATCTTGTTAATGATAATTTAATGTCTTCTTGGATAAATGTATCCAAGCTCGAACGCTTCCGAGACGTGAACTTTACGATCGAGTTTTGTTGTACTGTCGAGATATCGTTCCCTTTCTGAAACTTCTTGCTCGAATTCAAGTTCACTCACATTGTTCTTCTCCGTCAGGCGTGCTCGAGTCAATCGAGCGTTACCGCGAATTTTTTTGCGGTGTGATCTCCTCGCCGCGCCGATCTTGGAACGATGATTATCGATCGTTCCAAACTCGATCGGCGTAAACTACTTTATGTTTCCGCGGCGTGTCTTATATTTCTTCGTCGGCGATGATACGCGAGAAGAAGGAGGAATAAGGCAGGTCGGAATCACGTCCGTCTTCTTGTGACTTTCCCCTTCGCAGTTTTCGCGCACATTCTAATCTTACCTCGTAAATCCCGTATCGTAAATATCGAAACGTGTTTTTTAGTAGTATACACAGAGACAGAGAAAGATTGTGCGGATATATTGCCGCGGAACAAAGTCGCTGAAAGTTGAACAAAATAAACTTCTGGCAAGGAGAAACCAAAGTTGCAAATAAAGCGCGGCGACAGAGAATTGCTTGTATTTTACTTTGTTTTAGTATTTTCAAATATTTTACACTTTAATTTGTTTCAATATTTGATCAAAATAATTCAGCACGTACGTACCTTTTGTGGACTGACACGATCTCCCAGATCCACTCAAAAATTGCGCATCGGTGTCTCTGGTAAAACTTTAATTGTTGTTAAACGTTTATCTTTAAAATTACTAGAGATGTTTCCAATTTGTTTTTTGTCGACGCAGAATTCAAATTTCCAAAAAAAAAAGGAAAAATATTGATTTTTTGCGGAAATGTTTAATTCTAAAGTGCATGGGTCTCACAGACCCAATTCAGTTCACGAAGGATTAATTATATTTAAATCATCATCAAAATACTTTATTTCTTCGAAAGAAATATTTGCGATTTCCAAACGCTTTGTGTGATCAATTGTGAATAATTTGTTTTTTTTTTTTTACGTATACGCGTTGCGCATTAAGTCTGACGCTCGTAAAGCGTGAAAATTCCAACGGTGAAGCAAATCGCACGGAGGGGGGAGAGAAAAAATTCATCGAGGGAAAACCTTAGCCGCGCGGGTATACAATCTCGATAAGAAATCCGCGCGGTACGCGCGCCACAAATGCGCGCGAGTGATTCTCCTCTCCTCTAATGTCGATGCTCACGAAACCGCGCGCGGATGAATGGATCGCTTTTACCGAGGCGGCGATCGCGACGTTACGTCGGCAAACAAAACCACGGAGAATCGACCTTGCACAAGCATGTCGGAACGAATCCGTTCCGTGCCGTTCTTGCGGAATTCCATGAAACTCGACGTTAAGAGACCCTCGTATATAAACCAACCGGCTTGAAGAAGTCCGACGCAAGAAGGTGTTATTGTACAATGTCAGAAGGTGGTTTTTTACAGAGCGGCAACACACGTAGAACAGTTTTATGTAAAACAATTTTTAATCGCAAAATGTCAGTCTGAGGAACAAAAAATTTTAATTATCGAAATAGTAAATCGAATTTGTATTAATTTGAATCTCTTCTTCTCTCGTTCGTTCGTATTCGAAATGTTGATTTTGATCGACAGGTGTTAATTTTCACACGTCAAGCTCGTTCCCGCGATTTTCCGCGCTTCAGTTTTTTTCTTTTTTTTTCCTTTTTTTTTTTTGAGCGATTATTGGGACTGAGAATGCAAACGACGGCAATGAAAATTAATCAGCGCGACAAAGGACCGATGAGAATTTCCCCGCCTTTCGATCGGAGTGTTGCCAAGGAGTTGCCCCGGGGGCAAACGTTGTGCACGTCCGATCGCGGCGGAAGTCGCATGAAAATCGGTCTCGGTTACCTGCGCCGTAATGACGGGAAACGTTGTAATTGCTAGCGGGCCTACCGAGCTTGGCCGGGCGCGTTTTATCGGCAACCCGAGCGAACTTCTTCGCGTTTAATCGAGCGGAATGAGACAGAACAACTGCGGCGGCGCCCCCTTTTCCACATGTTGCACGCAAATCACCTCGTACGATGATTTCTGTGCACCATCAATCACAATCTCTGGCGATCGCGAGAGCCGGAAAGTAGGCTTGTGGCTCTGTTTTTGCCTCTTTTTCTTGTTGAAGAAACTTTAGAATTGTTTTTTTTTTTTTTTTTCGTTTTTGTTACACTCGAGAGAGAGAAACTGAGGCCTTAATTAAGAATAATATAATTTTATTGCAAGCCATGATGCGCACTTTTGCTTTTAAGCCTAAATTGCTTTTAATCGCGAATAAAAGTTTAATCTTTAAAGGGTCGACATCTTCTCCTTGAAATTTTTTATAGTTTATCCAAAACTTGTTCGTACATACACGGAAAAAATATTGTTCAATAACTCATGTCAATCTAAATTTGTTTTCTCGATAATATCTAGCCACACAATGTAAGTACACGTTGCGCGAACTGTCCCGTTCGAATTCCGCAAACATCGTAAATTTTCGTCCGCGTGTGGTAGCTAATGTGTCGCAGCTGGACGTCAATTCGCACTTCGCGCGACACCGGACAAAAGCAGGTTGTCCTTTCCACGACGACGAAAAAAAAAAAAAAAAAAAAAAAAAAAAAAAAAAACAGGAAAAAAAATCCACGCAGACGCTTTCTATATTCCAACTACGTTCCGAAAACCTATTTCCGCGCGACGTTCCCGCGCTGCGTTTCGCCAAGCTTACGCGCATTCCGCGATAAATTACTTAACTGTAAAACCCGGCAGCGTGTAAGTACTCGTTGACGCTACGGAATCTCTCGTTCGAGGACATTAAGACCCGACGACGAGAATAAATACTGTGCGATCCCGCGTATATTCGCGTGTAAACGTCAATATCGCAACGTTAACGGACCACCGGCCGCACACGGCAGCAGCCGGTCGCGAGATTTCCGTTCGCTGTTTCTTTAACGTTCTTTCGCGATTGTTACGATCGCGAGCAGCGAGCAGAGCTCTCGTAAATCCCGAGACGCGCTAGGTCAAGAAATTTTGCAACCGCTAAACTCCGCTCGGTCGCGAGAGTGTTTAACCTTGCTCTCGGAAATCGATGAAAATCGATTTCGTCGCGTTCTCGATAAAACGCAATTCGGCCGAGAAACTCGGTTTTCCGGGGCTCGTCGAGACACGTCGCGGTGTCCGTAACACTTCGCGCAGCGAAATTTATAATCCGCTCGACTTTTCTCGAGATAACGAAATCTCCCGAGCAACGCGCTATCGATCTCGGAGAGGACTTCGAGATACGGGAGAAAGGTCTTTCTCCCGTTCTATTCCCGCATTCTCTTTACTCTCAATATGCAATTGATGTGTTTTATTTGGCGTGACCTCCGTTGCGGTCGAAGGAACTTCGAGGTGACGCGAGGACACCTGGCGATCGCGGTCGCGCGGAATAAAATTCACGTCTCGTTTGTCGATAAATTTGAAACCAAAAAAAAAAAAAAAAAAACTGCGAACTGTTTGACAAATACGGAAAAATTTTCTCGTCTCCGAGCGAGACTTTCATTTTAGCGCGTCGTCAGAATTTTAATCATCCTCGCCGATAAGCGAGATGAAATACGATGTGTGGAGACGAAGCGCGATGCTTTCGCGGTGTTGTAGAAAGTTTACGGTATGTATATATATTGTATATATAGATGTATAAACGCGTAATATTTCCGAGAAAAATCGTCCGCATTAATCATACGCCCGGGGTGATTCTCGCGCGCGCGCGCGCGCGCGGCTGAATACGGACCGATCATCATTTTCATCTCTCAATGCGCGCGCGCGCGTGCGTTTCTTCTTCTCGAGTGCCGGAGATGCTGCGATTGCAGATTTAAAGCGGGCTTTTGTTTTGTTCCGCGTCGACTACACACACACACACACACACATCTTGTTTATAGACTAAACCGCGCTCTCGATCGTATAATTTCTCAGGGCCGCACTCGATGCGGAAATGACAAAAATGTGATAAAAAAAGTATCGCACAAAGTTACGACGATATTGATACAATAAATTGTTTTTTGTTTTTTTATAGTCGCCGTTTTTCGTTCGGGGAACAAGAGATTCGAGAAACGTACCGTTACGAATTAATTTCAAATTCCGCGGCATTGTGTCGGATTGTTTTTTTTTCTTCTCTTCTCTTCTTATTCTCTCGTCGTTCGACTCGAACGAGCTCTCGAATTTCCTTTATTCGCCGATCAAGGATTTAGACAGCTTCGGGATCTCGTAGGTAAGCGATGATTCCCCTTCGGCTTTTGACGCGCCGGGAAAGTTTCGGTTGCGCAAGCGTGAATCGAGAAGAGATCGTGATCGATCTCTTTGTGCATCATCCTCTCTCGATCCAGTTCAACAGATATCGGAATTCTTTCCGTTGGTTTTTTTTTTTTGTTATTTAACCGCGGAAAAGTTAGTCAATTATTTGTTAACGTCAACGAAATCGACAGATCTTCACAATTTTAATTTGTAATCAATATAAATTTTCACAATATTTATTTAATTTCTTCCCGGCATTTTGATGCGAGGTTTTTTTACTACTTGTTTTTTTTTTTTTTTTCGCTACTTGAGATTACTTTTAATTTCACGGGCGTTTGTGGCAACGAATCGGTCCGTTTCGTCGGATCGTCGGTGGTTTATTTGTTGCGATGAATATCAGGAAGAGAACCGAAGCGTTGAATGTCCCCCGAGGGATTCTCTGTCCCGACCGCGAAGAGAGCGAGAAAAAATAACGCTCGACTCAGGAAGAAGGAAAGAAGAAGAAAAAAAAAAGAAAAAATATCGGCGCGAATGACACAAAACTGCTCACCGACCGAAACGCGAGTCGATCTCATCGGGTTTATATTCGTTCGACTGTGAAGAGAAGCGCACGAAATTCACAGCGGACGCTTCTGCGGAAGACGACGGCGACGACGACGACGGAACTTACTCTTCGCGCGAAGAAATCGGCGTGCGATTGTTTTCTCGCTCGGCGCTGATCAATTAACGTTCCGCCGCCTATTGATTTTCCGCTCTCCCCGAGAGACGCAATTTGTCGCGCTCGATCGTCCGTGCAGAATGCCGCGAAGTATTCGCAACAAGTTCATTTATCACCAGTAGATTTTATATCGCGATTACATTACCGTTCCCGTCACGTACTCCATACGCGATATCATTCTCTCTCT
>NW_018020841.1:188045-197638 GCF_002006095.1 Pseudomyrmex gracilis | reverse complement strand
CTCTCTCTCTCTCTCTCTCTCTCCCTCTCTCTCCCTCTCTCTCTCTCCTCTGCGTGGCGTTTGTTCGAAATTACAGTTTTTGCTTTGTGTTTTGCGCGCGCGCGCGAGATAACTCGGAGAATCGGCGCGCCACGGAGAGAGGCGGCTCGGATGAAACGCAATAAAGTGTATGACGGAATTTATTAAACGATAATCCGTGGATTTCTTACGTATGTTTGTTGCATCTTTTTTTTTTCTAGAACGTTTTTAACGGTTTTAACTTGGAGCGATGCTCAACAGCGTACATGACATTACGACGCAAGAAGCAACTCGTCCGAGTAATAGTTTTAAGTCTCGCGCGTTCTCAATCCCCGACGTTCCTAATCCGATTTCAAAATCGTGCGAATGCACAGCGTGTCCGTTTTCTTTCGCCCATCGCCAAATCGATCCTCTCCGTATATGATCCGTGAAACGGCCACCGGGAAGAGGACGCGCGTTAATGTATCGGATGCACACGTCGAGGCGAAATACACCTCGCCTCGTACATGTGCCATTATCGCGTACATCCTATACTCTCCGCGGCGGAGGGGACCAACACTTTAGAGCTGCACTTAATAACACGCGGCACGCGATTGCGCCGAGGTGTGCAACTTGTCACGGTCCATTGCACTCGTCCGAGCGAGCGAAGGACACCACCGCCACTTCTTGCTCCTCGCGCTCCTGCCGCAATTGTGGAGAAATTTCTTTTCCCGCGGGGGTATTAATTTTGTTTCTGTAAACTCGTCAAATTTTGAACTTCGTACGCGAGGGGAGGACAAACAGTTCGCGGGATGAAGGGAAAGAAGGGTGAAAAAACAAATGACGCTTTTTTTAATACATATATTTTTTATAATACACTTGTTTGGTTTTTCAATACAAAAAATAATCGAACGGAGCCAAATCCGGACCGCAAGGTTGAGAACTTGACGGCGCGAAACTCGATTTTCTCCGTGCTCGACGTTTCCTTCCCGATTGACTTGCTAATTAAGCAATATCTCGTAGATTAGTGACACGATTAAAACTTGGCGTTTAACATAATTACGAGTCGCACAATAGACTTAGTTGTGCAAACACACTTTCAGTCTCCTCTTTTCTCTCCGTTTCGCGAACTTTTTGACCGACTCGCAGTGTCAAACAAAAGCAAAGAGTTTTTCGATCACTGTGAAGAAAAAAACGAACGTGTTAATTATTGCACACAATAATTCGAATCAAATTCAATTTGAAAATTTTCTATTGGATGCGTCACATCAAATGTCAAATTTTTCTCAATTTTAAACATCATAGTTTCGCGCAGACGCGACGATCATTCGCGAATTATTATTTCGGCAAAGAATTGAGGATAAAGAACAATTTCTTTTTGTTCTTCATTTACACTTCTGTATCGATCCGAACGGTTTTTACGTTCGTTCTCGCGCATCTCGAGCTTGAATTTCGTGCCAGTTTCCTTGTGCCAAGCCGAGCGTAGAAACACCCAAGGCCCATATTCATTTTCACCTTTTCACCGTTCCACGGATCACTTTCTAAGCACAATGGTTTGTATGTGAATGAAGAAAATACACGCCCACGCGGACCTTTTTCTGCCAAATGACGATGGATCTCGCCCGCGAGATGTTGAGAAGCACACGTTGGAATTCTTTGAAGCATCTCCCGTCGAATCTCTCACTAAACGGATATTATATTCGATTCTTCGAGTAGAAAGTTGCACACGTGCACGTATATAATCACCTTTTAAACTTTCAAGCGCGTGCATGGAAAAAAAAAATTTATGCTGGTATAGCAAGAAGATTAGTTATTACACGGCCAGTATAAGAAAAATTTGCTAAGTCTATGAAATTCGTTGCTTCGCAACATTCTGTTGCAACGAAACAAACATTCGGTATTTAATAAATTTTTCTACTTGCTATTTCAACAAAAATTGTTTTCTCAATTGAACTTCGAGGATTTTGAAAATATTCAACAACTTTTCTCGATGTCAGAAAGAAACAATAAAACAATAAAACAAGTTTGAGAATGCGATTCTCACGCGCAGCTTCTATCGCCGGCGCGTAAGTTTGTTTCACGCATGTATTTACAACGGTAATTGCGGCGATTATATCAAGCCGTCAGGAGATTCTCTCGTCGTGTGTGTCGCGCCGCGAATCCGCAAAAACAAATCAACGCAATCGCTTCTTCTTTCATTTCTTGCAATCGTCGCGCGGCGATTTATTAACGCGATGTGAAAGAGAGAGAGAGAGAGGCACGTGTTGCACCTTTCTCGCGCCGTTGCTAATTGCATCAGGTGAATTCCCGGACCGCCCCCCCCCGCGAGGATTTCTTTATCCTTGTTCCCTTTCTCCGTCTCGCGTCTTTCTTATCTCGTGTGCCGAACGCACGCGATTTTACACGTTCGATCGCGACCCGTTTCTCCTAATCGGCTCTAACGGTATATGTTTTCCTCGAGGAGCGAGGAGCTGCCGCCGGTGCAATTTGCGAAATCAATTTTATCCGCGGTGGATGTCGTTTGCGGAAAAACGCGCGCTTATACTCTCTGCGTCGCTTGCTCGTTAATTTTCGAGAAAATTACTTTCTCACGGCTTTGTCCTCTTACGACGACGGTTTCGACGCTCGTCGTTTTCGCGAAACTTTCGTCCGTCGCCGCAATAATTTATTCGCGTGTTTTTTTTTTTTAGACTTTCATTTGCGTCGAGAGAAATGATGGTTCAATTTTATATATTTCGGAAAGAGAAAAGAAATCGCGCGAACGACGGAAGAAAACAAAGTGAATTCGTATCAAGTGCACGAATAAGACGCACGCAGGTGCAATAACGAGATATCGGTTTGTAAAGAAACTTTCGCGTTATCAACTCGACTCAGAAAACCGATAATTCGCGTTTTATTGTTTTTTGATTACACAGAGTGCGCGCGCGCGAATCTTATCCGGCGCGCGCGCTTGTTTTTCAGATCTTTTTGTTACTTAGTCATTCGATGCGTAATTAAGTGCATTACGCAGCGGCGAAGTTTCTTCCTCGCCGGGTTTTTCTCTCCGCGGCTCTGCTCTTCGACGCGCGCATATATAATACACGTCTATATCGCGCGCGAGGGACGTCCTCAATCAACAAGCAATCTGCGCGATTTCCGCTCGTCCGGATCGAAGCGTTTCGAGCGATTTTTCATCCGTTGTTAATTAATTTTGCAGCGCGCGCGCGTTTTGCTCAGGAAGTGTCGGGGGATTTGATAAGAATTTCTGTCTCTCCGTTTTTACTCGATTTCTCTTGTGCGCGCGCTGTCAGTCTCTCTCGCAATTTATATTTTGCATGAACTCACGAGAAATTTTCACGCACACACGCGGAACGTGCGATGCGGGCGTTCGAGTGGAAAAAAAAAAAAAAAAATCGACAATTATCCGTCGCAAGTGAGTGTGAAATTTTGCGACGCGACATCTCTCGCCGATCGATATCTCGTCGCTTTCGTAATTTCCTGCGCATCGTTTGGACTTGCCGCGCGCGCGGAAACGTTTCGTTTTCCGAACGCAAAAGGTCCGCAATTTTTTTGCTCGCATACTTAATTCCCGAGCTCATGCTCGCGCGGCTAAAAAGAGGCGACGTGTAGCGATTCGCGTCGCGCAACCGGACGTTGCGCCGCGATATCGCATCTCATTGTCTTCCTCGTTCGCGGCTTCAAGGCTGCCATTCATCGGCGCATCTCGTCCACGTCTTCCGCGCGCATCTTATTCGCGTTGTGTGTGCGCGCACACACGCATGTTCGAATGGAAAATCGATGAGCGCGCGAAACGGTCGTCTTCCCCTCTCCGTTTCTTTATGGGGGTTCCTTTGTTGTGCGATTCAATCATGATGGATACCCGTAACGTCCCCCCGTCGATGCAACTCGTCTGATAAATGGGAAGCGTTTTTTAATTGACGATCGTGTGCGCGCGCGCGCGCTCTCTCTCTCGCGCGTTGTCATATCCTGAGAAAATTTATGATCGACGTGCCCATCTCTCGAATGCCGGAATCGAAGAGAAAGAGAGAGACTGATTCTCTCCCGGCGCACAATCTCTCTCGTGCGCGAGAAATAACTGTAGTTTGCCGTTTTTTTTTTTTTTTTTTTTTTCAGAGCCGACATTCTCTAAATAAACAACCCATTGTGCCGATAACGTCGAACCGTTAAACCGCGCAGTTTTTGCAACGCTCATCGATAATCTCTCCGGACAATTAGAAATCCGACGTTACATTCTGGACCGCTGAGAAAAAAATAGCGATCGATACGAATAAAAATGAGAAAAAGAAATGACGAGAGCAAGTTGTAGCCGCGGTGAGACGGCAACAAGTGAGATATCAGATTAGATTTGCGAATTAATGACTGACGTTGCAGAAACATTGGTTATCGCGCGTCGGACCCGGTACATTAATAAACATACGATGTTATCTCGATCGAAGTGCGACTAAGTATCGCAACTCTGCGCCCGCGGTTGGCTCGCGGTGCGCTTGTTTCGCCGTTAATCGTCTCGTCTGTCGTGGATGTTTTTGCAGCTGCTTGATTTTATACCGCGAGAGGGAGGGTTTTTGACGGGTCTTCCCGAAGTCTCTCGACCTCGTCGGTCGTCGCCGAGATGAGTAAGGAGGCGGTAAAGAAATGCGAATATACACGCTTACGTACGGGAGAAGAAGCGAAACGGAAACGACGCCGCGGATTCTCACGGTGACCGGAAGTTCCTCGCCTCGTTCGGATCGATAGTCATCGACGAGATCGCGAAACCGTTAAGAGAAACGGGGCGTGGAGTATATACGTGCATCGTATCTGCGCGTGGAACATTCCACGGAGCGCGAGCTCTAATAAGAAAGCTTATTATTATCCGCGCGGACGTTGCAAAAAACGCGCACCGCGCAAGAATATCCTCCGCGCGCAAATCGTCGCGCGAGGAAGAAAATCGCGCGCAACGATAAAGACGATCCTTTTGCGTTTCTTTTGCGCATTTCTCCTGGCTCTTCTTCTGTCCGGATTTATTTTTCTTCTCGCAACAAACGACTGATCTTTGGAAAATTGTTTGCGTTCAGTTTCTTTCCTCTCAACTAGCACAACACAGGTGCGCGCTACGCGCACGCTATTATCGTTTTTATTTTACCGTGTTGTGTCAGTAAACACAACCTGTCACTGCGATGACAGCTAATATATACGTTTTACAAACCATATAATACACATTAGAGAGATGTTGAGAAATAACGCATGAAAATCAAAATTAACAAATAGTGAGAGGGAAGAGTGGAAAAACAACACGTGACTAAAGTTACGTAACTGTATTTTGGTCACGTGTCCTTAAAATCGTAACTAAAGGTCACGTGACAGGGAAAAAAGTAAAAAAAAGAGAATACTATATATATTTTATATAATATTCTATATCTGTATATAATATATATATATATCGTAATCACGTGACCAAGGTCAGTGATCTCACCGTAGTCACGTGACCATGGTCAGTAATCTTATCGTAGTATATATATGTATATAATATATATATTTAGTCACGTGACTGTAGTTACGTGGTGTTTTTTCTCTTCTTCCTGTCACGTTACTTTGAAAAACGCAAGAATACTTATGTTTTTTATTGTTTTGTTCTGAAACTGATTTAGACTAAAACGAAAGTGATAAGTTCAGTCGTTCTTGAGATATTGCTCCATGAACATCTTCTCACTTCTCAATCGCATGAATTTCGCGTATAAGAGGCACTACCGTGCGACTTGACGTGTACGACATGAATCGAGAAACACATCTTAGAAACGTCTAATCAGCGTCGAGATAAATGTGACAACAATCAATCGAGAATTTGATTGTGATTATTTACACACGCTTTTTCTGGTAGGATTATAGAAACCTTGCGCATTTGTTTCCTCTTTTCTTTGAAATACCTTCGATTCTTATTGCAATATTCTGCGTTTTTTTCGCAAATCTTCTGGATTTGCCGGGCGATTATTCGGGTCGCAAGTGAACGGCGCCGATTCTTCGCGGTCGTTGAAACAAAGTGGACGGCGCTTGGTCACGGCGCGGTGTGTAATGCGACGCGCCGAAAGCTTCTCTCTCTCTCTCTCTCTCTCGAGCACAGAATTCAATTAACTCTCCACTCGACTTTTGTGCGGCATAAAATATCTCTCTGGGGATTTGCGGATGTGTCGCGCAAAAAAATATCGCACTATGGGAGAAATCGCGTCGTAAATAAGCGACGAAGAGACGAGATTTGACAACGCGTCGATTGTTTTCGATCGATCTCGTGCATCGAAACGCGAAGAAAACCGGTGGAATATTAGTCCGGTTAAATCGAACTATCTCAAAGGTTGAAGTGGCTCACGAAGCGCGTCGAACTTTTGATGGATCTTCCGAACGCGGTCGGGAATATCGGGATTATCGTTTTCTCTGCGTGTGGCCAATGTAAGCGTAATGGCGCCTCGACGTCACGCATTAAATCGCCGATAATGGCGCCGCGACGTTTTCGCACTTGTGTTTGTTTCCGTAGCCTAAATATACCTAGACGTCGTCGTATCGACGCGCACGTCGCGGATACAATGACTTTCACTCGGGAAATCGAGGATATCGCGCTGAGGAGCAGCTGGTACAATTTTTTTTTTCTCTCTCAATGAGGTGATATTTGTTTTGCGAATAAAGACAACAAGAACTCCGATCTTCGATCGTGAAGTCAATTTCAATGAAAGAAACGGGAGTGTCACTCGAGATACGAGACGACCATTGGCACATGTGATGTTGGAAAGCGAGTGAAAAGCGTCGAGAGGTAAAAAAATATGAGAGCAATCGCGGCGCCACGGTGATGTGGCGCGTGAACGGAATTTTAAAAACAAATTGGAAAATTATACGGTAAAAAAGAAATTCTCAAACTTAAGTCGTAGAGAAGAAAAAACTGATGTACGTGTCACGCGCTGTCCGCGCAATTGACATTGGTCGATCTGTTTCCTCGTCGACCTCCATTGCGACACGCGTTAATAAACGTCTTCGATATCCAATCGTGGATGTTCATGCGGAACCGCGTATCTCGTCGGCGTTTCGCTTATTTGCTCGCGGGCGACACGACGCAAAGGAGGATTGGGACGTTCTCTCTCTCTATCTATCTCTTATTTTCTTTCTGGCGATCCGATCGCGGCGTCTGTCCGCGGCGCCATCAGCTTCGGGGATCGCGACGTAGTCGATCGGCTATTAATCGTCCGTTGCAAAATTGGATGATTCTTCTTCCGTCGATCGACATTGACGCAGAAATCGTTTCTCCGCGACGCAATTTACAAATGGATTCGATTGCCTAATGCTCATTCGCTCCACTGAAGCATCACGAAGGCCGCCTTTGGACCGATTCTTCCCGGTGGTCTCTACTATCTCAAAACGACGACGCTTATAGATCGCCGCCGTTCTTGATTCGAGTTTTTATTCGATATTTGTCGAAGGGCTCGAGTTTTATACGTTTGTGTGAAAAAAATTCCGAAAACTCGACAGAAAATATTTTTACAAATTTGAAGAAAAATACACGCGCGATTTTTGTTACTCGAGAGCTCGCTTGGGAATTTGTTGTTTCTCTCTTTGATCTCAGATTCTTTTCCGGGGGTTAATAATCCTTTGAGAGCTCCCGAAAACGCGTCCGCCGTTCTTCTTCTCGGGTGCGTAATCGCAGAAATAAAATATCGCGGATGCCCCCGTCTAATGTTAGCCCGCTGTATTTTAGTTCTTCGCGTCCGCTCTCGCATTCCTTTTTGCGATCGCGCGCTCATCCGCGCCGCAACCCCGCACATCCATCTGCGGCTCTGATGTACGCCCGCACGAAACGGAAACCGAGTGCGTATTGCACGTGCAAGTACGCGTGCAATCGCGTGTGTGTTTTCGTTCCGGAAGAAGTGAGCGAGAGAGAAGTTTGCGGTGTTCTTAACCTTGCGTCTCGCCTAGGAAACAACACACAGGTGTGTTGATGTGAATGTGCAATTTGTAGACGTTTTTCCTCCGCAAATTCCACATTGTCATCCACCGTGGATTTAATTAATTAATCGCTACTTAATTTTTTTTTTCTACTACTTGTTAATGTTTCAACTTCATCGAGGCGCTTCAGCGCTTCTGACACGGAGCTTCATCTCAGGAGAAAAAAACACAATACATTTAGACACTTAAAAAATTCATTAACGTTATCGTTTGAACCGCCGCGCCGCGGGCGATTAATCACGCGTCTAATGAATATTTATTCGTCATGCGTGCAGCGCGTCTGTTCCATCGTAATGGCGTTTCGGGATCTCTCGAGTTCCATTACGAGAGAACTATCGCGTAAGAAACTGCGAACGAACTTCCGGAATAATTGGCTTTAAGCCAATGATCCTCCGGGCCCCCAGGTTTGTAATCCGAAATAATGAAAACGGATTATAATTGAGAAACTGCTTGAAAATCTCTCTCGGTTTTCACCGCCCCGACGTTATTTCGTCGGTTCTGAGCACTTTTCTTAATTAATCGCGAGGCGAAAATAGATCAGACTTGCATGTTTTTTTTTTGTTTTTCAATCGCGAATTGTTTACGCGTGGAGAAGTCGATGTAAGTTTCTGCCGTACACGCCGTCGGAAGTGATCGCTCGTCGGGCTTCGGTGACTTCGTCTGATAATTCGTCGGGAAGCAAACGAGCTCCCCGGCGATGTGTGTTTACGAAAGCTTCCGCAGGAAACGCTGTGTTTCATAGAGAGAGAGAGAGAGAGAGAGAGGAGTTACGTGTGTACGTTAAGATCTCAACAAGTGCTTGTCCGGATTCGACTACAGACTCGGTTACACTGTTATTTATCGCGGCGGAAACAAGGTTGGCCACGCAAACGCGCGCGTGCAATTCGACATTCCACCGACGAAAATTATCCGCAGTTAAGTTTGTCGTGCAATTGGCGAGTAAACGAACCAATTTTCTGCCACGAAAAAGAGATTTTTGATGACGTGAAGAGACACTTCGTGTACAAAGTGTGTCAAAAGAGCGAGCACTTTGTCGATTTGCGAATTAATAAAGGTCGCGAACCAGAAGTACCTGGCATGATTAACGGGATTGGGTTCATCTTGTATGGAATTAGGTCGTTCCGTGAAAGATACACTTTGCGCTCCGCGCGGCGGAACGTTACGTGTGTCTCGGCGAACAAATCGGCGATGTAAAAACCTTCTTCGAGAGAGACAGAAAAAGAGATACGTCCCAAGGCTCTTCTTCACCCTCGGCGACACTTGACTTAGATATCGGAGCGAAAAACAGGTGCGGTACGGATTTTCTGGATTGTACAAGGCGTTTCAAAATATACCCAAGTTACAAATTTGTAATAAAAATAATTTTAAAAAATTAAATAAAATTTAACAATTAATAAAGAAACTTAAGGCTCTCTTGAAATAACAACTAAGAAATGAATAAGAATAAGATCATACGAGCCGCTTTGCAGGATGTTATGCTGAAATGTTCTATTATACAGGGTGTTTCAGAACTATGGGATCAAACTTCTAGGGGTTATTCAGTGCAACAGTAGAAAACATTTGAGTATAGGGACCCATGTCCGGAAAAGTGTCACTACCGCACTACGGCCCTAAGACGCGTTAAAATTTAGAAA
>NW_018020841.1:175584-187555 GCF_002006095.1 Pseudomyrmex gracilis | reverse complement strand
GCGTCTTAGGGCCGTAGTGCGGTTGTGACACTTTTCCGGACATGGGTCCCTATACTCAAATGTTTTCTACTGTTGCACTGAATAACCCCTAGAAGTTTGATCCCATAGTTCTGAAACACCCTGTATATATGTATATATATATATATATGTTCACATGTAAATTTTTACACGTGTTTTGCGAAAAATTTTTTTCGCAATATTTTGAAATTAGTTCGGGGGGTATTCGGGGTCTTTCATACATGAGATGCAAGTATAGCATACTGTATGATTTTAAGAATTGAAATTTCAATTCAAAAAACACGTGTAAAAATTTACATGTGAACATATATATATGTATACATATATATAATAGAATATTTCAGCATAACATCCTGCAAAGCGGCTCGTATGATCTTATTCTTATAAATAAAATTCGTTCCTCGATTTTCAAATTTTCAACGCTTTTACGTAAAGCGGAACGACATTGTCAGGTAATTAGGATTTAAACGTAGTACAAATGAGAAGATAGTAGTTTTCGAGATTAGACACTGTGTCTATATTGTAAGTCTTCTGACGTCTGGAATAGAAAGCCCCGAACTCGCTCTCCAACAATAAGAAGCGGAGATATAAACGACAATGGGCGCGGTGTTGTTTGGCGCGCGCGCGCGCGCGCACACACCGTTGTGTGCACCGCGCGAACGAAACGAGTTTCGTGTGCTATCGCGCGGGGCATCGACTCTGCATTAATGACAGAATTTTCAAACGGCACTTTCGTGTTTCTGACTCTTAAAGATAAGCCATCCTTTCTGGTTTCAGGTGATTATTTGCATGAGATTACTCAAACTTCGGCGTTTTGTTTGAAATTGTTATACGGTTAAACAATAATCACCACGTAATTGCCTCGCGAGGCAATTTTAAATTACGCGAAAACAAGTTCCTTATTTTATTTATTTATTTTTTTTCAAACAATTACTTTTTACATGTTTCTTTCACGCTTTTTTTCATTTTTCTCTTTTCTCCGAAACTTTTTACTCGATTAAAAGTGTGCAACAACATTCGTGTTTCTTTCGGAATGACGCGCCGGACTGTCGAAATAATTCCGCACAGTTTGTCCCGCACGCGCGTAAAACGCGTTCGTCCCATTATGTCGGGTGCGCGCGCGTGTATCCGAGCGTGATGAAATTACCAGACACGAAGTGGGAGAGGAGAGGAGAGCAAATCGCCGGGGTCGTCGCCGGCGTTCAAATCCGGATAACTCGATGCGCGTCTATCATCCGTCGACGCGGAGGGACACTCGACGGTGATTTAATCGGTTCAATTACGCAAAAAGCCCGTTTAGGTCCGAAAAAAACATCCCCTGTGTAAAGGGCATCCCGTCGTGACGCGCACGGACCAAACCCCCTCGAAGGGCGCGACCGACGAGAAACTCTCCCCTCGTGAGGACACACAGGACACCGACGGAAGTCTCGTGTGTTTCGTCCGCTCTTGCTTATTCCCCCTTTCGCGCAAATCGGTTTTCCGGAAGTTCGCCCGAGAGGTTTAAAAGGCGGACGCGCGCGCGTATATCAGTCACGAAAACGCATATGTATTACGAACGCATGTGAGAACGAGAAAATAACTCGAGTCTCACGTCTTTCTCTCTCTCGTTTCGGTTAAGAAAACTCGAGGATTCCTTAAGGGCCGAAGATATGCGGATATACGCGGAGATAATAATGACGTCACTTTTTTCGTGACCGCCCACACGCTATAAGGTTGCGATATGTAATTATATCTTCCTGTTGGATAATCTCGCGCGGAAATACAATATCTTTCTTTTTTCTTTTTTCATTTCACGAGACGGAAATTGACGCGGACAGTGAACAATAACGATTACCGCTTGATCGCGGTCGTATTTAATTTTTGCTTCAGAACACACCTCCTAATATTGCAATTATATATGTTTTAATTATTAAAACAAACTACAAATGTTAATGTCGAAATGTAATGATCAAAGTGATCATCAAAATCGTTTAAGTGGCATCTTACGACAGTGTTTGATTGTTGCATCGAAGACGTTTATTTGATATTGCGTATAAAGTTTTTGATTTTTAAAATTAATT
Organism: Pseudomyrmex gracilis; assembly: GCF_002006095.1. NCBI lineage: Eukaryota > Metazoa > Arthropoda > Insecta > Hymenoptera > Formicidae > Pseudomyrmex > Pseudomyrmex gracilis. The sequence goes on along the minus strand of NW_018020841.1, from coordinate 185,477 downwards.
TCTTGAGTTTTGATCAAAATTGTAAACGATTCATCACGATATTTTTTTAAATTTAAATTAAAATTTTTTTTATCGTACGATTATAAAAAAATTGCGAACATATTAACGTCAAAATTTAATATAACCAAAATAAAATAAAAAAATGTTTTTTTTTCAAAATAAAATAATTTAAATAACTTGTTGTTTGATTTTCACATCGGAAATACTCAGTATATCGCGATGAATTTTTTTATTGTACAAGTCGTGAACAAAATCGCGAATATTGATGTCGAAATTGATCTCCGACCGGAGTGAAATAATTCAAATGGCATATATGACCGCTGCTGCGCGTTCGGATTCGCTTGGCGTTTAAAAAGTTCAGCGATAGGATAAATCGATACGCACTACTAAGCATCAATGTTGCGATTCCTACGAACAGAGTCCGTTGCACCGTTCTCTCTCCCATCCCGCTTGTGTACATCGGTATTAAATTTTCAATCGCATGCGCGACACGGGTGACACGCGCGACACGCTATCGACGTTTATCTATCATTATGCCTTGTGTACATAGTCGTCGTCGCGACGGGCGATCCTCCAGGACGATAGTTTCTCCGAAGAAGAAACGCCTTCGAGAAAGCACGCACCGAGAGATATGAAACGCAATCTGTTTGTCGACTTTATTTTATTGACCGCGAATCGTACGTTACGAAGGCGGCGGCGCTCTCGTTACATTTCCGACACCCCTCTGTTTGAAAACGGCTCTCACGTGTGTGTTTGCGGTTGTAATTATCTCGATAGGCACTTACGCGACTCGAGCGTTTTTAATCGACGGTTTTTTCCCTACATGTGCGTGTGTGTACATGTGTGCGTCGATCTCTCGCAAATCTTCTCAACGCGAGGACGATCAAATATCTCGCGCGAACTCGATAACACGCGCGGGAAAATAATATTCCGAGTCGCTCGTGTGTGATGAGAAATGCAAATACGCTAAAAATAATTTACAAAGAATAGAAAGTGCGCGCAACGTAAAGAAGTTTGAAAGTCGCGAGAAATTTTCTCGACGAGTAGTAAGTATGAAGAAAAAAACAAAAAGAAAAAAAAAAGGAAAAAAGGTCTCCCGTGGCAAACGCTCTCGAAGCGCGCGTCTCGATTTTGCAGCTTGGATTTTATCTCCTCCCGGTAATTCTCTCTTTTTCACCCTCCCGTTTTATTTCTTCACTATCGATTCTCTCGGTGCACCGTAAAAAACTTACCGCATGTTTCACGTACTCCGAGTGAAAGAGAGAGAGAGAGAAAGAGAGGAAAGAAGACGCGATTTCTCGGGCGCGCAGAAACAAAGATCGCCGCGACAAAAAAAAAAGCGTCCCACCCTCTCGGCGGACGAGACGTCGTTGATCCGCGCCCTCGCCCGATGTCGTCTTCCGATCCCCGCGCTCTCGTTACCTCCGCACGTGCAAGCGACGTGCATGTGCAACGAGCAATGCCTACGCGCCGGCGGATCCTCTTCCCTCCCCTCGCTCTCTCCTCCATCTCTCTCTCTCTCTCTCTCTCTCTCTCTCCTCCCCACGGTCCGGTTCGCCGAGCGTATTGATTGAGGTGAATGCACGACGTCGGCGTCGGCGTCGTCGGCGTCTCCTCCTGGCTCCGAACGCACGACGGGGGTGGAAGTGCATTCTGGCGCTGCCGGGATACCGACGGTGGAGGTGGCGGCGAGCGAGTCGCGGGGCACAGCTCCCGTCGGGAAGGGAGACGCGAGAAGGAGAGAAAGAGAGAGCAAGAACACGAGAGTGGCATAAAGGAAGAGAGAGGGAGAGAGAGAGAGAGAGAGAACGTGAGCGACCGGCACGCGGCGCGCACACCGGTGGAGGAGGCGTTATATACAGGCCGGATCCTCGTTCGACCGTCAGTTTCTCGCCCGGACTCGCGGCATTGACACCGCACCAAGTAAAAACTCAATCGCAGCACAACCCCGCGATCATCTGGATCATCCGCGAAAGTCAAGTTCGACGAGGAGGAGAGCTTCGTTTTTCCGAGTTTTTCGTTCGCGACGAAGAACCGACCACCGAAGGAAGAGTCGCTCGAGGGTTTGTCGTTCAGAGCAACTCTCTCTTCTTCTTCTTCTTCTTCATCTTCGTGGGATTTCTCAACCCGAAGTCGGATCCCGGGAGAATTGTCATGGCCACCTACGCGACGTACAGGCACGTCGAGCTCGACAATGTCGGATACGGAAAGAAGAGGTAATCGCCGACGACAGTGTTAGAGATAGAGATCGTGAGAGAGGGAGAGAGAGAGCGCGTAACCGCACTGCGGACTTCGCACGAGCGACATTTCCGTTTGGCACTTACGCATTGAAGTTCCGTTCTTTTTTTTTTTTTTTTCTCGTTTTTTCATCCTTTCGTCGCGAGTGCCGGTTCAGTTTTCGTCGATAAATTGAGAAAACGAGGGAGGGGGGAGGGAGGGAGAAATGCTCGCGGAGCAAATTGATCGTTCGGTGCTTGGCTTTCTTTGAGATGGATGCGTACGCGAATGAGTACGAGGTTACGCGAGTGTTTTGTGCGTACTTGTTGTCGCAGTTTTCCAAATTTCTGCCTGAAAAAGAGGTTTAACGTATAAATATGATTTTTACAAAAATTGTTCATTAAAGCCAGAGTGCGCGCTTCCCGGTGTCGTTTTTCACATTTAAGTAATTTTCTCTCGATAACTATCTCGAAGTATACTCGTCGTTCAGAGAGAATTTCGACACTTTCGATCTTGAAATGTTATGTTTTTCAATCCGGAAAAAGTGTTACGCTTCGTGTTCCGCCAGTCGGATGTTTGTCCCTGATGCATCTGTTCTCCGTTGCACTTCGCGTACATCGATCCGAACGCAGCGGTCTGCTATTGGGACACAGGGGGATGTTTACCCTCTGACGCTGCCATCTAAGCGGTTCGGAATCCCTCTGCGCTGACGTGTATGCGCTTTCGCGCGGAGCTCGTACAAACGTCATTCCGATATCACGCATCGAGCGATGTCTCGTTCGTTTTTTTTTTTCGCAAATCCGCTCCGCATTGATTTTGCGGCGAACGAGAGGAATCTTCTCTCGGAAACTTTCGAGAAGAGAACGAACGCTCTTCGCTTGAACTTTTTGGTGGAAACGCATCTTCGAGATCTTATTCTTCTCTCAATCGAGAAATCCAAAAAAGCAACTTCATTTTCCGCTCAAAAATTCCTACGATTAGTTTCTTGAGTTTCGCCGCGACGTCTTCGATCAAAAACTTCGTCGTAACGCTCGACTGTCAGCCGAAAGCTAAACCATAATAGTCCGCGTTGAAATTGCATCTGCGGTGAAGGTTCTTCGTGGCGCGCGCGTGCCGGAGTGGCAATAAAGATATTTCCCAACGCGCGTGTCACGCGCGTTCTCTCTGTTCCTCTCGTCTTCCTCGCGGAATTGCGTAAGATTTAGAACCGCCGAGCTTTCTTGTAATTACAAGGGAAGAGACGCTGCGGTTCTCGTGGGCGAAGCGCAGGTGTCTATTTTTCCGAGGCGGGCCTCGCGCACTTGAGCCGATTATTTATAAACTCGTGGAAACGCAAGATTAACGAGAGAGAAAGAGAGAGAGAGAGAAAGAAAGAAAGTTGTTTCGTGACAGGTCTGATCGATTTACATCCAGCCCGGACGTCTCCGCTAACGACTCCGTTGACACCGCCGCGAACGTAACCGGCAAAATATTTACGACACGGTTGAGTGTCTTATAAATAAACGATTGTATCGATTGCGCTCCAGTAAAGATAATCAGAGGTCACAAGTTCTCGGGACAAGTTGTTTGTTTTAAGTCGGTCGGTCTTCATCGTGTGTGATCTCTCATCTTGGTATTTCTGACGTGACAGACGTTATCAGGACAAGGTTTTTCTCGCTCTGGAGAAACGTCATTTCCTTCGAAGGACGTGCCGATAACGCGGCGCGGTTGATAAAAATGCGGTTGATAGTTTCTTTCGAGTTCTCCGTTTCTATGAATTTTTTGAGAAGTTTTTTTTTTATCGACGATATTCAGACTCGTTTTCCAACGACAGTTTTTGCATTCCGCTGATGAATGTGCTTCATCGTTTGAAGGAAGATAAGCAAGTGCGTTTTAAGCTTGTCTTTTTTTTTGTTTTTTCGATATCTTGAAAAATATTCCGATAGCCAGACGACAAAAATTCACGTTCCACATTTGTCGCTAATTAAGAGAAGAAGAAACGAGGAAGGAAGAGAAGGCGAGAGATCAAACTGGATTTAGAAAGCGTAACTGTTCTCCGAACCTTATCAAGCGTTGCTGCGCGAAAAGGACGCTAGTGTGGTTTTTGCGTTTCCTTCCGTGTGTGTGTGTGTGTGTTGCCTCATATTTCTCGACATTTTCAAACGACCATTCGTGCGAACATTAATTTCGGGATTCCGCGCGCGAGTGGAATCGATTTTCTCGATTAATTAACAAGCGCGTTGTTTTCCATAATTGAGAGAAGCTAAAAATCTCGAAGACTGTCTCTCTATCGATCCACAGCGCGCTTCGCAGTCAAAGCGGCGGCTCGCCTAACAAACGCCCGACTTTACGACGCGTAGGATATTATTTCTTCCGCCGATTTTTCAGAAACTTCACCTCGTACGTGGAAACAAAATTTTTGCCAAAAAATTAGTTGCCGAAGAACATTTATTATAGTGAGAAAAATTTGCTGTTAATCTTATCATTTCGCCAAAGAAACACTTTGAAACCAAAATTCAAGTCTTTCTTGCCGACCATACAATAGCAAAATTTTTTTTTTTTTCGTGTAGTGTCGAGCGAGCGGTGTCTCGGTTTTTGAGATAAATTGCGCGTTTCGACGAGACGGATTTGTAAATTTCTTTGGACATATCGCGCATATAATTACAGGGTTACTCCCCGATGTTTAATTGACGAGAGAAAAAGAGAAAGAGAGAGACCGCTCTCTTCGTGGGTGTCCATTGACCCCGCAGTCGGCGCGGAGCGCGCCGTGTTGTTCAGCTTCAATTTGACGAGAAGGATCTGCTCGCGAAACTTGTGCACGAAGGACGGCCGCAAGATTTATGCAATTGAGCCTCGTTAAAACGATCGTTGGTCAACGCCCTCGTGTGTAATTGTTGCGGTACGACGGAGCGAGGGACGGATATATAATTACGCGGACGTTAGCAGCCGTCGTCGCGTTTAATTAAGCGTCGGGATTTTTCGCGTTCGCGCGTGTTTGACCGACTGCACTTTATTTAAGCGCGCGCGAGCGTGTATATGTTTCTCTTTTGAAACACCGCGCCGCGCCGCTGCAGAAAATGCATGTCAATCGTCCAAACGCGAGTTGTTGTTTTCGTGTTAATCTCTTGAACGGAGAATCCTATTCTCAGATTCTCCGCGTCCTTTCTCTCTTTCTCTCGTGACGAAAAATCGCGAATGTTGCGGAATTCGTTTCGCGCGCCGAGTCGGTAATGACTTCGTGCCGGTGCTTGAATTAATTGCGGCCCCGCGCTGATCGGCGTGCGAGATTAGTAGCGGAGGAAAGGACTTTTACGCCGTGTTTAACGGCGGCGTTGTGTGTCCTGAATGGGAATTCCGTGGAAGTTATCGCGGGGCTGCCATTCAGACAGCCGCGATTCCGCCGCGTTCGTGCGGGCCGCGTGTCTCACAGCGGAGAACTTTGTATCGCGAACTAATTAACGAGAGGTCTCAATTAACGAACTCGGAAATAAATTACGGCTTTCGCTCGACGCTCTTGAAAAAAAAAACGTACATCAAAAAGAATTTATTATTCGCTGCTGAATACAAAGGGACAGAAAATCTTCGTGGAAGGAGAGAATGCAGGAGAAAACAGAAGTGCGCGTCGATCTCCCGATTATACTTCCGCGCGATGACAGCGCGATCGCGTTCTCGCGACCGACCCCCGATGTAGGTGCTTCGCGCGATACATACGTCGTCGTCCAACATCGAGCGAGAGATCGGGACCGATGCTTATCCCCGACGCGAGGAAGATGAGTATTGCGTGGCGCTCCCGTGCCACATCGAGAGATGCTCCCGTTACAATGGTTTCTCTATATATCGGGAGCTCGCGATACACAGTGCCGGCTTTGTCCCCGGATGATAAACAGTGCCGATCCCTCTTGCACGGAGAACGGAGTCGGTTCTTTGTAACCTGTTCGCGAGACACTTGAAAAAAAAAGTTGCTGATCGCGGTTGTATTTCGTCACGTAGAGCATCTCGAGAGCGATCGATTTCGAGAATGGAGAAGGAAAAAAAAGGTCTCGCGACTCCCAAGCTCTTTTTCAAGATTGAAAGAAATTCTCCGTTTAATATAAGAAAAATAATAACTTTGTTAAAGACGTGAAATTAGATAAAAATTTATCAACCAAAAAGAAGCATAACAAAAGCTCTTCAAGCCTAACTTAAATAAACATAAAAATTATTACAATAAATAAAATTTTGATGTGATATACAAAAATATATTTTTTTTATTTAAATTTTTTATACAAGAATACTCTCCGTTCTCGGAACGCGAAGAGAATATCGTGACTCGGAAGTAGGAAATCGCCAAACAGGTCGGGGAAAGTAATAAAATCGCCGATACACGCCTTTTCGATTGAAATATGAGCGAAATGAAATTGCGAGCTAGAGAATTGCTCTCCGCGCGCAATTTAATTCGACCGCGTGTGTAACAAGTGGAAACTAATAGAACATAGATCTCAATCAGAAAAAAAAGTGTATAATTACGTTACGTTGATGCGACTGCGCGGGAATGAAAACGATCGCGTGTCGGATTTGTATTTGCGTGAGTTCGGTAAGAAAAACGTCGTTGGCAACGTCGACGACGAGGGCATTAGCGCAATTAATCTGTCAATTCGCGTCGTTTAGGGCGACCCGGGAACCGAACAAGGAACCAATGTCAATTTCATTGGAGAGGATGCCTTAAACGGGGCGGGGTCTAATTCGTGTAATTATCAATCAGCGATTAGGCTGCTTAACGAGCCCCGTTCTAACGAGGATAATGAGCGCGCGCCGTTGATCGTCGCGTGGGTCGCGGAGCCACGTATATATTTTTTTTTTTTTTTTTTTGTCGCGTCCTCCACCTTGTGCCCATTTTGCGCTCGGATCTTCGTCCGGTAATTACGTTTAATTCGTTAGCAGAATTTTATTGAAAGTGAATTGATCAATCGAGTCGTTTATTCGATATAATTTATATAATTAACGAGCATCTGCGTGTGTGGATCGCGGATGGAATTACTGAATGCAGTATTTACCGGAAATCAATTAAAATTAATGACAAACAATTTAGATACGCGAGTTATAATCGCGAGTTTAATCGTTTAAAACAGATAATATAATGCCGTTATGGTTCGGAACAAGCATCTCAACTCAACCTGTATCTCTCGAATCGGAAACGTATGCGTTGAAATCGCGTGCGCGCGAGACTATGTACGTGCAGTTTCGAAGCGACGACGACGTGGTGTCGCGTTCGTCGAAACGGAAAGCGACAAACGATTTCTCGAACGGAGACACTTAAGCTCGCCACCGTGACGGAGTTTCTCTCTTTCTATCTCGCACGCGATCGTCCTCTCTTCAATTTCCTGGCCTTGTAAAACGAGCTTCTCATATGCATTTCTTATGTGCATTTCTTATATATGCATTTCGCGTATGCACGTGCGCGCGCGCGTGTGTATATAATCAAAAACGTATCGCGTTACGTGTCTGACCAGCCCTTCATCGAACGTGACACGTAGGGATAGGGTTACTCCATACCCTATCGTGACGCGCGAGAAAGGGTGGCTTCTGTCGCCCTCTCGCGAACTCTCGGGGCTTCGCGGAGAAGGTGAATTTTCGCACTTGAAGCCCCGATAACGAACGTGTCTCGCTCTCAACCCTTAATTACGAGTAAACTCTCAAGCGATTTTTTTTTTGTCGTAACTTCAAAGATGATATCGTCTCAAGAAAAAACGTATCGCAAACTCTCTTCTCTGTTTTTGACGATTTTATCCTTAGTTTTGTTCTTTTTTGTCTTAAGTAAAATTATAAATCGCAAAGGAGGAAAGAGAGAAAGAGACGCACGCGCGTTGGTCGCATTCGTGTATCTGATTTCAATTTCATTACAAGGAAGTAATATTCTCTTAAAGAGTGCGTTTTTGATGATCGGTTTCTTTGCCGGTCGCGATTCCGCCGCGATATTACTCCTTATCAAAGGCTGAGAGAGAGAGAGAGAGAGAGAGAGAAAGAGAGAGACGCTTATCTTCGATCGCGTCAATTACAGCAAGCGCTTGACTTGAGATATCACACACGAGCTCACGTACTACAAGGTAATTTCACTTACGGTGACTTTATGAACCGTAAACATACGTCCGGTTGTCGTGCGCGCGCGCGGACGAACGTATTTTCTATTTAAACGATTCAATCAGAAGCGGAAAAACCTGAAGAAGATAGACATTTAGCGCGTAAATTGCGCGCCCGCGATAAACGTAACCGCGAGCGTTCGCGACCGATTAAAGTCCGGTCGGGTCCCAGATTGCCGATAGAGACGGGACAGAGAAAGAAGAGAGACAGACCGTCGTCTCGCGAGCTCTCTCTAATCTCGTTTGAGACACACCGATTCGATCGTGGCTACTTGTCACGAATGACAAACACGCGCCTCGTGAATTGCTACCGTGCGGATAACATTTGATTTGCATCATCAAGCGCACGGTACATCATAATACGACCGGACACTAAGTGCTGATAATCAACGTAACAAGAACATGTTTTTCTTTTTTTTTTTTTATTTCTAACGATACATGTGCAAATTAAATTAATAAATTATAATGGATATAATTTAATATCATACAATATATAATAATATAATATCGTACAATAATATAATATCATACAATTTTATTATTGTAGTTTTATTTTCTATTATTATAAATTTATTTTTTTATTATATTAGATAATATAAGTTTAATATACGAAATTTATTCTTTAACTCTCAGAGTATTTTGTGGACAGATGTATCTCGCTCGGCAAAAATTGTAATAATAATTGGAAAATTGAAGAAATAAAAAATTACACTCAATGTATCGCGCAATCAGTAAATTTAAGACCGAATAGAGTTCCGGCCACAACGTTTGTTACTTCAAATAAACATCGTTCAACTGCTCCGTGCTATAAAGGTTAAATATAACATGTATTTATACATTAAATTTGTAAATAGTTTTTATTTAATATATATATTTTTTTATTTTACTCGTTAGAGCGCAAAAATTGCGAGCTCGATGCACGCGGACGATGCACGCTTTTACTTTTCTGGACAAATATAACACGTACATACATAACCGCGCACGTTATTACTTCCGAGCGTTTCTGCTGCCATTTGCTGAACTTTTGTTTCACATTATTCACGGCGCTTTTAGCTCTTTCTCCGTGTGGTACGTTGACTCCGTCGATCGTGCATACATTAGAGTCGCGTTCTCGCGAGTAGATCGACCGCGATATGATGCGCGCCCGTCGTGTACGAGGCCGCTCGGATTGCCCGTCTTTAGCGGACGATCATACCTGACATTACGTGGCGTGTGTGTGTACACAAGTCGAGACTAACACCTATCATATTGCACCCTTTAAGTCACGCCGTCAAGTCTCTCTCCGTTAGATAAGGCGATCTCTCTAGTCCGAGACTGGATCTCTCTCTCTCTCTCTCTCTCTTTGTCGCAAGACATCGCGCAAAAGTTATCTCGATTTCACGCGAGGATTGAAATGTTTGCACGCGCGAAATTTAGTTTATCTGCACTGCAAATCCATGTGTGTTACTTTAACACATTTTTTCTGTGTAATTGTAAGATTACACGCTTATCTGTGTTATTTAAACACACATAAATGTGTAATATGATAATTTTATGCAGATCGCATGTGTGTTAAAATGCGTAAACATCTAAAATGTGTAA
>NW_018020841.1:146903-170399 GCF_002006095.1 Pseudomyrmex gracilis | reverse complement strand
ACAAATTATACATTTAAAACGTGTTAATTTAGTGAGTTAAATCAACACGTATTAAGCGTGTTCCAATTTTAAACACTAAGAAACGTATTAAAAGTGACTTCAATAAAAACACACGTCAAGTGTGTTAAATTAACACACTTGGATTTGCAGTGTGTCGACTTTCGCCTCGCAGATAAAACACCGCGCTTACGAAACGCCGATGTAAAATCGGAACGTCGTCGCGCGAAATATAAAGCGAATTCGATGTGTGTGTGTGTGTGTGTGTGTGTATCGAGCTGACGTTTACTTCGGAAAATGAATCGTGAAGATCGTTGCCTGACGATACGAGTTCTAAAACAGAGTCCGCGTACTCTGATAATCTCCGAGCACTGCCGTTTCTCTTATCGGCGTTTAATTGAAACGCGAACGACGTCGAAGTAAATTTCGATAGCTCGCGCATAGCGACCGGCAGAAAACTGTTATTCGCTCGTTCGGCTCCGATTCGCGGGAGTATAAAATCAACGCGAGATTTCTCCGAGACGAACGTTTATCGTTTGTTTCACGATATTCGCGATATTCAACGGAGAGACGTTTGATTGGCCAATTAGTTAATTTCTCATTAGATCTCGAGAGATCCGCGATTCATTACGTAAAGATCCGCCAAGTTCGGTTTCCGTTTTCACGACGATGGAGACAGACGTCTTCCCTATTAAAGCTCCGCCGGATCGTTCGGTTGCTATTACCGCAATTGGTTCGATTCTATTTACGTGTCTGTCCCGCGCATAAATTGCAACGATCGGTCACGTAATCGCGTCTCCTCCGGTCACAGTCGCCGATTGTCGATTATTTGCATCGCCGATTGTGTTGTGTTGGGCTTAATCGGGCGCGATTACGAGAGAAAAACACTCGAGAGTCTGAGATTTGCGTCACCTCGTCGCTCGGCAATCGTCGGCAAGCGGCGCAATATCGATCGGAATTGCTAACCCTTGGATTTTAAATTTCTAATCCCGTTGTAAAACTTGAGACAAAAATATATTCCTTTTTTTCTAAATATATTTTCAATCTTAATATCTTAAAGACGAATCTCGTGCGGATCGAACGCGATATCTGCCCTCTTTTTTCTCTCTCTTTCTCTCTCTCTCGAGATTTTATGTATCGAGAAAGTCCCGGGGAGAGGGGGGCGATGCTCGACTATTTGTTCATTAATTTGTCATCGACCCGAGCGTTAATTATTATGCCATTAACGAGCCGTGTCGCTCGGTATAAAAATACCGCGCGCATCAACAAGTGTTGCGAAATGGTGAAAAAGCTCCGCAAATTCCGCCTGTCCGGGATTCGATCTAACGATCGGCTTTTAACCCGTTACCCGGCCGGCTGGGATGTTACTCCTTTACATGCTGTGCCTCTCTTTATGTGTATGAGATCGCGATCGCGCCGGATCCCTCTATTGACCGCAAGAATTTATTCTCGCTTCTGACGCGGACCGTCGATCGCGATCGTGTAATCGGGATTAATGAACTGACGGACGAGCGCTTTCGCAACGTTACATACAACTAACTGTGCACGATGTGGATTTAAGAGCATCTCTCGCTGGGGGTTTGACTTTTTTTTTTTTGAATCCCGGCAACGATAAATTGCCGTGATCGCTCGGCCGCGAGCGCGGAGGGAACAAGAAGGAAAGTTGCGAGGGGAGCTCGACGAGAGTTAATCGCGAATCTCGATCTGGCCGCGTGCCCAATATTTCAGCGCGATTTCGTGCATTCTTAACGGCAGTTAACTCTCGGTTATTTCTCCGCTGACGTCAGAGGAGATTTGCTCGGCGAATATCGCGGCACTCCGGTGCGGATAAAGAAGTTTGGCGCGAGAAAAAGTATTTGTTTTCCTCTCCCCCCTCTTCTCTGGGGAGATTCCGCTGTTCGCGACTCCCGATCGGGAGGTTTTTGTAGCAATTTCTTTAATTTCACAAAGAGTCGAGGAGTTTTGAATATTCCGGACGCGTTTGAAAAAATAAGTTGCGATTTAAATTTCAATTGCAATCTCGTGATAAAAACGTGAAAATTCAAGCCCTCTCTTAGTGTTTGATTTATCGTAATTCATATTCATGAACGGCTACCGTCGTCGGGTAGTTTCTCTCGTCGGGATTTGAGTAAGTGGGGTCGAGCCACATAAAATGATCATTGCGCCGCGAAACATCTGATTATTCCGCGCGCGCGCGAGGGGTTAATCGGTCAATTAGCAAGTCAAGGGGAAGTGAATCACTTCCCGGTGATTTCAGTAAATCGCGCCTCTCGATCTTCTTCGAGGGGGAATCCGTTGATGGACGTCAGATCTCTCGGTATACACGATCAAGGTGCGTTGATACGAAAGCGCGCGTTCACACGTGCCCGTTTGCACGTGACAGCCGTAATTGTTGTCGGTATTTACCTACCGCATTGTTCTGCGGCGATGAGCACGACAATATAATCGAGCGGGGACGGTTTTTGTGTTTATGTAACGGCGCGGTAATTTCTTCGCGAATCGACGTGACACGATTGCCGGGAACAACAAGTCGATGGAGAATTTTTACGCAATCGATTCCCGATCGTCAATCGTCGGGGGAACTCTCGAGAATTTTTTGAGTTGCATATAGTCCGAGGAAAATTTAGTTGCACACAAATTTCGAGGTTTTACGAAAATAAATGTTCGCGCGCGACACAAAAGCGACGCGAGAAAATAACGCGCTGTATAAATTTCATTAATCGTCGAAAAACGCGTACACGTGTGTTCCGGCATTTATTAATTTCACCGGCGTCGCATGTCGTTTAAAAACGGCATTTGACGAGAAACGATATAGAAACGAGATTACGGACGCGATAAAAACGCACAACGTATTAATATTCAATTCAATCTCTCGAATGCAAATTTCCTTAAACGGATCTCTCATGGATATTCATTCTTCGGGGGGGTTCGCTTCTCTCTCTCTCTCTCTCTCTCGTTTCGCGACGACTGTGATACCGCGTCGCAGCTTCTATCGCATGCGCGCGGCCCACGCGGATGTGCTTTGTACAACACAACGCGCGTGTACGACGTTTGTGGAAAACGTCGAAAAATTGCGCCGCGTCTAAGTCGAACGCACGCGACGACGCATCGGAGGCTTGATGGCAAAACTGCTGCGCAAAAGGAGAAAAACACATTATATACCGTGTCACGGACGCTGCGACGACTCGTTTGAATATTCAGAGAGAGACTCCCACGGGGCTCCCGAGTAATCGTGCCGCGTCGTTCGCGGGTACCGCCCGCCAATTACCATCGCCGGTTGCATTGTATTGCGAGAGAGGAAACGCAAGGAGTTCGTCCGTCTCTCCCGAGGAGGTTTGTCCGCGCCAACCGACTCTCCGTTCTTCGCGGAGAATCAGAATAAATCGCCGATCCGAGTGGGAAAGCGAGTCAAATTTGCTTCCCGTGCGGTTTTGCTGTGTCGGAAATGCATTCGGAGCACAAACTTGAAATCAAAAAATTATCTCGAATTTCTTTTATTTGCAATACGTTTATCTTAGACAAAAAAGAATAAATTATCAGTGCATAAATAATATCACAGATTTGTCAATTGAGAGAGAGAGAGAGAGAAAGAGAGACCGTTCTGGAAACATATTTTGTTTAAAAATAATAAAATAATTTATTTTACTTAAATTTTACGCGCTATTAGTTTTCCTTTCTCGACGTCGAGATATGATTGACGTTGAAAGAGCGAGGTGTCTTGGGATCGTGTCTTGTCCCGCGATCTAAGGAAGAGATAGCGACGGCTAATCGCATAATCGATGAATTGACTCAGCAACACACACACACGCGAGCGCGCGCGCACACACACACACACTCGGGCGTCTTATATTCACGCGAGGAAAAAAAAAACGGAACAAGTTCCGAGTGCGTGCAACAACTCGGGCGGACGAGCGTTTATGAGAAAAACGTTATACATTGTGTGCGCGCGCCAATAATACACGGCAAAAGGGTTGACATTTCGCGCGTCGTAATTAAACGAGCGGAACAATGACCATTGTCCAACACGCGCGCGATAAGGATTTGCCCGGCGTATAAAAATAGAAAAAAATCGGCGCAATAATATATGTAGCTCGGTGCCTTATTATCGACGTTTTCCTTTCGGACCTCACATGGCGTTGCCAGGAGCCAGGTACTCGGCCGTAACCTTCTGTGTTGCAGCTGTTCTCTCTCTCTCCCCCTCTTTCTCGATCGAGTCCTAATCTCCGATGAAACATTTATTCGAGCGATCGCACGCGAGAGAGTTGCCGCAATTAATCGAGCAAAATTGGAGCAACGAAAATTTACAAAATGTAGAAAAATCTGAAATATAATATCTGGAAATTAATTGAATTGTTTCTTCTCCAAAAATAATTTATACGACAATTGTTCCTGATGTGTGCAAAATTAGCAGAAGTCGAGTTTGACACGATATCGAGGGAAGAAATATTGTTGCGCGCGCCGATACGTTGCACTCGGTCAAGGTAAAACTTTAAAGGGGAGAGCCTATATATTATAAATATTATTGCTAACCTGGAAACGAACAGTTGCGCGGTCGGTTATTATTACGCCTATCCTAAATTCGGTTTTTCTTCATTCGCGTGTCCGTCGATTCCGAATCGATTCGTCCGCGAATCATCCCTTCCACCGCGGCGCGCGCCGTCTCCGCGCGCGACTTATTCTTTTATTTTGCGCCAAATTATGTGCCGTGACAGGTCGATGTCAAGTACAAGGGACGTCGTGCCGGATGGTACGACCCCCATCATCGGTTATATTTGCGAAAACACACACACACACACACTACATTTCCCGTGCCATCCGCCGCGAACTCCCGCGAGATTAATCGATGTTTGCCACGACGCCACGGGATCCGTCGCGCTTTATCGTTCTCCCGACGATATATTCCACATCCCAAATTTCCGCAATCCCTTTAATTCCTTCCACGTGACTCACTCCCCTTGGTCTGTCTTCAATCTAAGAAGAATATCGTCATTCGTAATCTACGTCGTATCGAAAAATCGATTGTTTTAGAATTTGTTTTAAGAGAATTTTAAAGTTTCTCTCAGATTATTTTAGACTTTTAAAAACATTTTTTTGTTGTCATAAATCTCACACGTTTTGAGAAACAAAAAAATGGTTGAAGTAGGTTCAATTGAAAAATTCTTTAATTGAATTATTCAACGCTTGGCTTGTGTTATTTCTCTCACAATTGAAAAACAAAAACCAACTGATTTCTGAAAAATTGAAAATGTCAATTGTTACATGATATACCGCGCGCGCGCGCGCGCGCGCAATATCGGGGCTAGCTTGGGGTTACACTTTTTAGCGGCACTTGGCGCGACATTGTTGGAACCGCTCGGTCTCACACGACCCGCGCAAAGGTGCGAAGGAATATTCAAAGAGATCCGCTACAAACAACCGAAGTTTCCGACCAACACGTGTCCGCGCGAGAGCGCCAGATGATTGACGGTTTGTCTCCTTCTCTCTCTTTCTCTCTCTCGTGTCGGTCGCGCGTGAGATGCGTGAAAACGGCGACGTGAATGTGTAATTGATGAGAACAACACACGGCGCAGTTTCCACAAAAGCCCGTCGGTGCCTCGCAGAAGCGTTAATTCCGCTCATTGTAGTCGAGCTGGCAAAGTGGATAATGGTGGTGCGCGACCTTATTTCCTAGGCACCGCGTCGATTAACGCGGATGTATGTGAGATACCGTCGAGAGAAGATACGCGCGCGCGCGCACCACCACACGTGTGTGTTATACGCGCGGTTTAGTTGTCGGTTTGCGCCGCGTGAATCTTATAATCAGCGTGCATCGGCGTTCCTGATGATAGTCCCCGCGTCCATCCCCGCGCGCGATCGAGTAGCTCCTCCGTCGCGGTCCCGTCATTCAATTGTCCGATAATCTATTAGAGGAACCCGGCGGTTAACGACCCTTGTCTCTTCCTCTCTCTCTCTCCTTTTCCACCTCCTCTTCTTTCTTCTCTTCTTCCTGTGAAAAGTAGTCTGCAGGCGTGATACCGTAAACCTATTTTCAGACGCGAAATTGCACCTCGTAAAAACCGCGCCGCGTTACGTAGCGGAATACCGTTCGTAACGTCTCTTCCTCCTCCTCCTCCTCCTCCTCCTCCTTTTCTTCGCGCTTCTAGCAGATATTTTCTTCGAGAGGTGCTGCATGCGCGATGCCGCCTCGGATTAGTCGCGTCTCGACGAGACGAGGAGTCGTTCGCTCCGAAGAGGTTTTTTTTTTATTATCTCGGTCGATGTAATCAGCTACACATCTACGGTAACGCCATCCGAGGACCAAGTTTTTATCACCTCTCTTTTCCGTACACCCGGCGAATGTGAAAGAATTTCGGTTTGCTAGCAAGTCGGACGTTCGTATCGGCGATAAAACTCTCGTGTACGCAGAGAGAATCGGTAAAAACTTCTCTCTCTCTCTCTCTCTCGCCCCGTAAATAAAAAAAATTCAGTTCTCGCATGACTCTCGACTGCTCTTTAGAAGCGCGTCGTCATTGTGTATCTCCTGTTTTCTCGATTTTAAACCATCGCCGTCCGAGCTCGCTCATAGCCTTTCGACACGCAATTTCTTTCGCGAGCGGGGCAATTCAGAGGAAATAGCGTTACCTCGCGAAAGTAATCTTGTCTCGGAAAACCATGAATACCATTACTATAAATCATTCCCGCGCGTTGTTGAAGAAAAATTTGAAAACCAACCGGGGTCGAGCGGGGACGATCGTTATTACTCGCGCGTGGCGCCCCTCGGCTCGATGCCGCATCGCCGAGAGGCAGGTTGATTTAGTCTAATTAACACGAGTGCCCACACGCGCGCGAAAGGAGCGAGGAGATAGACGCGCGCAGAGGCGTCGCGCGCCTATACGTCATGCAGCATATTTCCCGGCGCACCCATCCTGTGTCCCCTCCAGGACTCTCCTCGCTTCCTACGGCCTCGGATTGATTATCCTCGTTACTTTGCGCGCTCGTAACTCCGCGGCTACCACTCTCGCGTGTGTGGGCACACACGTACACACGCGTGTCGCGGCCCGACGCGATACTGACGCGACCGCGGCGCCGAGAGACACACACAATGGGACAACGAGACAAAAAGTTGTCGGAGTTGAAGAAGAGAAGCAAAACTCCGCCAATAATGGAGTTTAATGCGTGTAATAATCGATCCTCGGAAAATTTATTCTCCTTGTAGAAATTTTTACATTATTTCTTGGATTTGTTTTATCACACACTCACAGATTTCGTTTATCGCGGCGTTATCGCCGAAGTTTATTGTTCTTTAATTTGATTTTGATCGTCTAGAGAGAAAGAAAGAGAGAGAGAGAGAGAGAGAGAGAGAGGAGACTGACTTCTCGAATTAAGATTTTCATCTTCTCCGATCGACGTGTTCGACTTAATTTTTGTTTGTTCGATTTGATCGTCTAATCGTCGCGCGATTAACATCTCGAATTAAGATTTTTTCTCATTTTTTCTCCGATTCGACTTGGTATCGATTTTATCGCGCGAGACAAAACAGGAATGTAAACTTCTCTCAATCGCGCGATCCTTCGTCGAAAAAAATGAAGCAAAAAATCAGCGGCTCGCCGATCGTCCAAGGTGGATCTAAGCAAAATGCGGTCGCGTGCAGGTTTCTCGCGAACGTTTCTATCAGCTCCTCGTATGCAATCATTCGCGATATAATAACAACGCGGAAACGTTCATTCATCATCGTGATTGTGCTGCAACAACACGCGCGATACATACACACACACGCGGCGCACGAAAAAATAACCGAGAGAGAGAAAAGAGGAGAGGTTCTGTGTCATTAATTAAACCGTAGCGTCATTTCCTCGATCGTGAGTTAACGATATTTTATTATATTACCGTCCGGTAATTCGAGCGTAACGCATAACTGAATTAATAATCTCGCACAAGAAATTTTCAAAAGAAATCACTTTGCAAAATAAAATATAACCCCGCGATACGTTCCGGTCGCGCGCGGCATTCGAAGTAATGATGTTTACCCGTTGCGCGCGGTTTTTTTCTCGTTAGAGACGCTAATTAATTTGAGCTTCTGCCATTAGTCTCGCGATCAAGCCGGCGATCCGTTCTCTCCTCTCTCCGATGGAGAAAGAGAGGATCGTGCTTTCCGAACGATTAAAAAATCGGGAGCGCGCGCGCCCGAGGAGGCGCACACGCGCCGTTCCCTCGCTAATTGAAATTGCGGTCCTAATTGAACTCCCCCGTTTTTACGAGGCGGCACCGAAAGAGAGAGAGGAAGCGTTTCATATTCCTAATTACTCCGAGACCCCTTCCCCTTGTTATTTTTTCTTCTGTTGCCCTCCCTTCCCCCTTTTTTTTTGCTTTCGCGCACGCGACAATGCACACGCGCGGCCGCACGCATCGTGTGCCTCGTTAAGCGGAAAACAACGCGTGCAGGAGAGTTGCGTCGCCCGCGCAAACTGCGTCATCGTCAGACGGTTCGTCTGCCGATTCGGCGTGTAACCCATTATATTTCGTCGACGAAGGGAACGAGGGAGACCGACCGGAAAACGCGCTGTGAATCTCTTGTTTTTTTTTCATCTAGCAGTAAATGTTGAATTTAAAGCAAAAAACAATACTTTTGTTATTTGATGAAAATGTTAACCGTGGCGATTTGCGTTCGATGTTTCAGGGTGTTGAAGCCACCCGGCGGTGGTAGCAGCGATATATTCGGCGCAGCTCCGGAGGAGACGAGCCCGCGACGCGTCAAGACTCACAACCAGTCCCAGTTGGGCTCGGCGCTGTTCGGCGACGCAAACGGCACCGACACGGCGACAACCGCGGTGTCGCCGCGCAACAAGCCCGGTAATGATTCATACAAACGCCTGTTTGGCCCCCCCGATGCCCCATCCACCACCCCAAACGCGAGAAATCACATGCGCAGCAATATTCCCCTCTGCGGGGGCTCGTCGCCGGTCTCGTCGTTATCGTCGGGCGCCGCGACGTCGCCCGCGAAGAGCACAATCAGCAGCAACTGCAGCAGCAGCAACTCGACGTGCATCGCCAACGGCTTTGCAAGCAACGGTAGCAACTCCAACGATATCACAGGTAAGGAATGCCCGTCGCGGACGAGGAAGCGGCTTGTTCAAAAAAACTATCCCGGGGCGGACAAAGAAGTTTTTTTCACGTTATCTCGTTGGAATTTTGTCACAAAGTAAACTCAGTTATCTTGTCTTTTTATATCAGGTGTTTCGGAGATCAACATTTTTTTTTTATAGAATTATAACCGGACTAAAGAACAATTTGATGTATTTAAAATTTTTTTTTTTTGTTTTTGATGTATTTAGAATTCTTTTTGCTAACTTTTAGTTAAAGAATTTTTTCTTTTTTGATGGATCAAAAGAAATGTCACACTGGCCGCTCCGGGATTTGCCGAACTGTTTCCGCATTCGCGGTCGAGGACACTTCCTCTTCGATAATATCGCGTCCTAAAGGGCGCGATTATTCTGATCTAAGTTGAAATATGTGTGTGTCGCAGGCTCTCACGGCGTGCAAATCGCGCTTATTATCGATTCTTAGTTTTTCTCACAAAAAAATTTTTTTCTCATAAGTATACACACGCAATTGAGAGAAAAAAACAAGAAAACAAAAACGTGTTCCGTGTGTGCGGGAATTTGCGGAGCTAGCGAGACACTATTTAACAAAGAGAAATCAATATGTTGAAATTTTCCTGTTCCGATATTTTAAATGTGTGTGTCGCATTTTTTTTTAATATACGTCACTTTCCTTGAACTGTTCGCAAGCAGCTTTTAGGAGAAAGAAACGATTTCGTAAGTGTGTAAACGAAACAATTTTTTTTCAAGTAGATGACACACGACACACCGCCACACTTTCTTATTTGGTCACAGTTTTTTTAGAACATGTCAAATTCGCGAATTTATTTTTTTTTTTTGACGCTTTTTCGAGAGTAAAGAAAAATTCGGCAAAAAAAAACAAAAAAAATTATACACGAGTGTGAAATTTTTATCGCGAAAAAAAGAAACGTTGGATTCTTGAGTGCGATTTTTCGAAGTGAATTTTTCATCACGGCATATCATCACTTGTTTTATCTCAGGGCCTGCCACGAGATTAGAAAACACATATTTTGAGTTAGACACACACCGCCACATTCACCGCTTAGGCCTTAAGTTTCGTATTTTTACCCAGTATAACATTATTTACATCACATTATCTTTCGCTTGAAGTTGAATCTATTATTTACATCATGTTTTCTTGTCACATTTCGCGCTCACCTGCGACTCACTTCGCGGTAAACGACATTGGAGGAGCAGCAAATTATAACAAAAACTTGGTATCCAATTATTTTAAATGATCAGGCACTTTACCATCGAGAGAATCTCGACATATGGAAACTAAAAATGTATCATTGTGCGTTGTAATAACTTCGCGAGAAGCAATTTTACAAGTACCTCGTAATGCAACAAATAAAAAAAAATAATAATAATAATTTCAATGTCGTTTGCGAGACGTAATCGTTCACGTAATTCTGACGTTTTTTTTGTACGAGATGCACCATTATAGCAATTACACGCGATACACTTGTTTATAATAATTCTCGGATTTTACTTAATAACAAATAGCACGCGGAATGGTTTTTTTCTTACGATAACATCGATTTCACGACAAAATAATATCAGAAGGATACCGTGTTGATAATATTTACACATTTTATCGGCAGAGAAGTAAAAGTGCTACGGAGATTTTTTTTCTTTTTTTTTTTTTTTTTACATAATTGACAAAACATGTGTGATTTGTTGGTTTTGCTCTCATTATTCCGCCTTGGTTTTTGTATCTTTCGCCGCTAGTATTTCATCCCTTCTTCACACAATTTAAACACAACATACAACACACCGTTCTCTATGTTGCTTCAATCTTAATTTCCGTCGCACGGACGAATCGAGGATATTTAATTAATTTTATGAAATGTAATTAAAATCCGTCTTTCTTGCTTTGTTAAATAAAAATATCAGATTGTATCTTAAAAACAAACAAAATTACATTTTTGCTCGGAATTTTCTCACAAAAATATCCGCGATCCGTCCGTACGAATTGCCGCGCATTAACACAAGTTGGTTGGGTTTATACGATTGGTTGTGGGTTTTGCGACGGTGTTGCGGTGCATGGGGTGAAATGGTTCTCTCTCTCTCTCTATCTCTCTGGCTTGCGCGTCGCTATGTTGCGCACGTGGCGGCGAAATGTCGGCTGTGGTGGTGGTGATGACGGCTATTAAACGGCGCGGATGCACCCTTCACGGTGTCGCCGCATCCCCCGCCCGGCAGGAGGATCGCCCTGCGTGCCGGTGCGCAACCCGGTCACCGGAGACGGAATCGAGGTGACGCCCGTGAGACGCATCCCACGAAAGTGTCGAGGTAACGTTCAGCAATTTATCCGATTGTTCTTCCCGTTTGTTTTCTCTCCCACCCTCGCGAGGGGGGAGGAGAAAATGTGAAACTATAGAAATAGCACCGACGTAAACACACACACACACACGCATCCTTAGAGTTACCTTGCACCGAGACTAGTGAGTAAAAGAAGTTAGAACTCGAAATTAGTCGAAGGAAATTTTACGCGATACCACAGAAAGACAAACAAAGTCGCCAGACTTGAAATTAATTAGATATAGAAATAATTAGACGTGCAAATGTGTGTCAACTTTTAACAACAGTTTTTGTGTAAAATGAAACAAAGTCGCTGAACTCGAAATTAATTAGATATATACAAATAATTTTTTTAGATTACGAATGTGCAAGAGTATGTCATTTCTTAACAGTTTTTATAGCGTTAATTGACCATCGAGCGGCCTGATTGTGTTAATTGAAATTAAAACTCAATTTTTCTCTCTCTTAATGTTTTCGATCTCTCAATTGATTCTCGATTCAACGATGCCTATCTAATTGGTCCAATTTTCCGAAAGCGAACGTCTGCAAATTAAAAAAAAAAAAAAAAGTAAAAAAAACCTGGAAGATTAATTATCGCCAGTTTTGCCGTTTCGAATCGCGGAATTTATATAATTGAATACTTCCGTTAATAAAGCGCTCGCACGCTAATTGTATAAGATGTAATAATACGCGCTAGTGTGCGCTTATTATCTGCAACTGGTGCAACTAGGGCGAATCGCCTCGGAGAGAGAAAAGATTCTTAATTATAGAAATAATAAGCATACGTACACACACGCGCGCGCGCAAAATTAATAAATATTTATGCGGAAAGAAACAAAGCATTTTAATTTTTTTATATGTTTCGCGCTATTTGAAAGACAATCGTTTGCGAGATCGAAAAGAAGGAGAGAGAGAAAGCTCTTTTGTTGCGACGACAAATTAATGTTTGTTCATTTTCTCTTTTATTCATCCGGCATTACAATTCGCGCGTCACACGTCGCGAAACCTCATTCGAATTCTCGAGTGTATTGAAGACTCGCTTGTGTGTCGAAGAAATGTTTTTTTTTTTTTTTTTTTTTTTTTTCTACACCACAATCGGACATGATTGACGACGTTTTAAAGCGAGTCTTTAATCCATCCATCGCCTCACGTTCCGGCATTCATGTGTATAATGCTTACGGTAAGTTCATCCGATCGTGCTACAAAGCGTTATAATAGGTAAATGATACCTGCATAGATTGTGTGTGCGCGTGTCTGTTCTTCGTAGTTTTATTTCAGGTGTCAATCAGGCTCGCAAAAGAGCAATAGACGATTTCGATTTGGCTTTACGAAACTTGCGATTGAGTTATGTGCGCTTTTAAATCGCCTCTGTATAAGATTAAAGCTGTTCTCTTCTCTCTTATTTCCCCCCAGTGTGAGCCCTCAATCGATGTAACTGAGACTGTTATGATGAGACGACAATTTGAAAGCTCGAAATAAAATTTTTTTTTTAAACTTAACAACTATTCTTCGTTAATTTGTTTAAAATATTTTTTATCATACGTTTTTTTAATTTATATATTTTGTACTTTTATATACAAATTTATTTACTTCCCTTAAACGTGGAAATTAAATTTAATTCGAAATTTAATTAATTTAATTCAAAATTTTAATTACGCATTCGGCATATTCGGTTCGATTTTAACATTTAGTTATAATAAAATTGCTCAACAAAACGACGAGTTATTTACATCAATTGAGAGTTCAAACACGTATTTTTTTTCTAGTCTTAACGCTTGAACGACCGGAAGCCTATTAATCGGCTTGCGCGCCACCGAGTCGGTAACAGATTCAGGCGGTCAATTAAGTGTGTTAAGACTGTTAAGTGTTATTAAGTAGTATTGTGTGAATATAGACAACAATAGCATGTGCGATGGGGGTCTCAATCTGTCAGTGTTTCGTGTCGGACGTGTAGGAACGTAAGGACGAAATTGACTTTGCAATTATCTACTCTCAGAATCATTAAAAGTATCTTGTGCACGGTGCGGAATATATCTATTGAAAATTTTGTTGCGTTAGATTGGTTGCGAAAAGCTTGCGATTTTTGTTATTTAATAAATAAAAAAACTTAATCAAACAACAAAATTTATTAACAAAAACCGCAATTACTTTTTTGCATTGGTCTAACACATTTCGCAGCATTCTGGACGAAAAAATGTTTATTCTCAGGATTCGGTCCAGAACTACGGTGACTTCGCAAGATTCTATTGTACACGTTCCGAAAGGGAGACCGATCGATCCCGAGAGTTCCTACGCTCTGAATCACTTGCATGCTAGAGACTCGCGTGTTCAACGATGTAGAAACTGAGATGTAGCTCAGCTCCGCTGTTCTTTTCGATTTCTTAATCATCGAAATATATCTCTATCCTGTCTGGGAATAAGATCTTTTTTTTTTTTTTAGCGTAATGTTTTTGCGCGTTGTTTGACGGGTAGCGCGAAAAAATTTCAAATCAACTCGAAAGATCTTTCATTGAACATTAATCAATATTCAGCGAAATTGTTTATCATCTTACGTACAGAACTTAGACGTCGAGTTTAGATCTGATCGATCACTTTTAGACGAAGCACGTTTTGTCGTCGCCTCGTACAGATATATAAAATTTGTCACGCAGTAGCAATTACATTTAGTTTCCGATCTGTCTCGAGGAACTCGAGAGAGACGCCCGCTCGCTCATAAACGCCTTGGACGTTGGAAAAAAAAAAAAAATCGGGCGCTCATCGGGATTTCTTTTGTTTGCGACAACTGGAGCTAACGAAAACAAAAAATGATTTTTCCCGCAGATGGCAATCCGGTAACCGGAACTGGCTACGCGTCCGAGGCGCAGAAGAACGGACCGGTCGTGCAGAACGGAATCGCCAGCTCGAATTCCAGCAGCAGCGGCGAGAAGTCGAACGACACGTCGCCGATGGCGAAGCCGGCGACGCGCACACGCGTCCCACCCGGTGGCTACTCATCCGGACTCTGGTAAAGAGCGACCATCCCCATCGGTCGCTCGGGGTCGTTCTTCCCCTCCTCCCGAGGGGGTGGAGAACAACACTCTGATTAATCCTTTCGGCCCCCGTAACTCTTAAAATCTGATTACAAAGCCCGTGCGTAATTCCCGTAGTAGGACTTAAAACAAAACAAAACAAAAAAAATAAAAAATTGTTCCCCGTCAGAGCGAAAAAATCCGAGAGTGAAAATCCCACTTTATTCTCACCGTATTCCGTGGCAACGACACGAGCCGGAATACAACTCTTTTCTATGAATCTTTCTACATAGAATCCCTCGCCCGATTCAAAATAGCCCGCGCGAAAGTGTACAAGAACGGGCTTTAACTAGATTTAACTTCCTTTTGCTTTGTATCAATTCGACGAAAAATACATACATAAAAAAATATATACAATAACAGTAAAAACAAGTAAAACGACGTCTCTTTGCGTTTTTCAATTTTTGCGACTGGTCACTCACACGGCCTCGAACTCGGCCTTTTTCTCATCTCGAAACACACGTGAAAAATCGGTTACTTTTTTCTCTCTCAATCTTCGGAGAAACTTTGACGTGTACACACAATCACGTCGTCGGAGGGGGGAGGGGGTGGGCTGAAAGAGTTAATGAGAGCGAACAAAACAAAAAGTATAATAATAATTAATAATACGATCGTCTATCTCCCGAAAGAAAGACAAGTGCGAAAACGAGCAGAGACGTCGCGTTCGTAAGCGAAGGGGAGATGATCGCGTTCACAGATTCGCGAGACGGATTTAGAGTCTTTTCCAGACTCTCTTTCTGAATACTCCGTTTTGTCGTTAACGAGCGAGTTGTGTAAAAAGATGTCTGCCCATAAGTGCGCGCGCACAAGAGAACAAACCGATTCGCCGGGTGTTCCTCCGAGCGTGAATTACCGGTCCTTCAATTAGCAACTCCACCACGGACTTTATATCGCGTAACTGTATAGAGGTAGTTAAGGCGATCATCGCGGCGTAAAGCAGCGCGCCTCTCGTCCGAGCTGTTGTGGTCGGCGAAACGATTCGCGAGTCATAAATCACTTGGGTTGGGGAAGCGCGCGCGATTTCCTATCAGCGGGACGACTCCGCAATGCGAATAAATCGGAGTTACTCACGGAGGGAGCTCTCTCGGGAACGAGAAAATGAAAGCATTTTATTTTTATCGAGAAAACGCGGACAGATGCCGAGAAGAATAATTTGAATATACGGACGAGTTTGTGTGGGAACGAATTTCAATTTTGTTTTTTTTTTTATTTCTTTTCTCTCTGTCGAGAGACGATACGCATTTTTAATTTAAATTTTTGCTTCGATATTCGCGTTCCTCGGAGAGGAATCCGCTTTGATAAAAGAGAAAGAGAGAGCTTTAATTCATTTGCACTCTTCGTTCATTCGATTTCTTCTCATCGCTCTTGTCATCCGCGATGAGAGGAAATCAATCCGCGATCGCGCGACGTTTTTGCTCGTTTCCGACGTGTATTGCCGTGATCCTATAA
This sequence comes from Pseudomyrmex gracilis, assembly GCF_002006095.1. Lineage (NCBI taxonomy): Eukaryota > Metazoa > Arthropoda > Insecta > Hymenoptera > Formicidae > Pseudomyrmex > Pseudomyrmex gracilis. The sequence continues at coordinate 154,483 of NW_018020841.1, read as the reverse complement.
AATCATCTAATTGGGAAAATTACACGTCTCTCTGACACACAAGGAACAGAACTGCTCTCTCCTACCTTGTGGGAAGTGAAGGGCAGTGATATGCACACGTACAAACACGCATACACGCATACACACACACACACACACACACACACACACACACACACGTGCAGAGAAGTACTGAGAGATCGTAGAATCGTAGGATCGCGATGTAGCGCGGCGTCGAGTAGGAGCGAGAAAAGACAAAAAAAAGAAAAAAAAAAGAAAAAAAAACACAACCCTGATAATCCCTTGCTACACGACGGGAGATACGTCGAGACAAGTAATATACACGTAAGGATAATCAATTAATCGGATAATCAACACCTCTTTGAGCATAGAGTGTACCAAGTCGAGTCTCGTGATACTGGAAAGTGATTAAAAATTCGTATAAGAGAAAAAAATAGAGAAAAATAAATAACCAACAACTAAAGAAAATAAAAGAATAAATTAAATTAAAAATCACACATGAGAAGGATGGACTGAAATTCGGAGCGCGATGGAAAAAAAAAAAAAAAAAAATTGCGAAAGGACTTCGGAACTTGTACATTAGACGTAGGAACATGTTATTTCGAAGAATAAAAATATATCATGTGTAACCCATTAAACCAAGTCAAGTGCTTTCTTAATCTCTCCGTGCCTTCTTATAATCGCTTGATTTTTGTCGCACGATGTGTGAGAGAAAGACGACGCGCGGCCGAGAGGTGTGTATGTGTGTGAAATATGAGAAAAAACAAACCTCTCCTCTCTCGCCTAATTTTGCTCGCGAGTATTAATGCGCGCGACACATCGACAACGAAAAAAAAAAAAAGACAAAAACGAACGCGCGATGTCGCGAGAGCTCTCGCCGCGGAAAAGCTTCTCGAAAAAAAAGTCAAAGGAAGGATCATCGTGTGTATATTTCTCGATTCACGCGTGAAAAGCTATTATTATTTATCTATTTATATTATCGGTATTGTATACTTATCTCTTGTTTCTAACGGGCAACGCGCGCGGGGAGACCGCGCACGACGAGAGAGAGAAAGAGAGAGGATGAGAGATTTTTCGTCGTGCGCGCGTAAACACGCATCCGTTGTCGCCCCCTTCTCCCTCTTCGCTTTCTATGTAGCAGCGCGCAATCGAATGTATTTATTTTCACAAGCAAAGAGCCGTGCACACATGTATCGTTTTCTTTTTTTTTCCTTGCTCCTTTAACGTAAAGGATTCTCTTACGCGGTCGTTTGGTGTGAGTTAAAATTAAGTTGTTTGTGTAACACACACTATGCATCGTATCCATCAGTAAAGTAGCCTTTTTTGTACTCTGGCAATGATTAATAAAATTTTATAAGCAAGCTGACGGTTTTGTTACTCGCTCCTTTCCGACAGACAGACGGATGATGTGATAAGATCAGGATGTAAAGTGTTTGTTTTTTTTTTTCACATGGCTTGTGTTTTTAATATCAAAATAAAAATTCCTTTAATATACAGATCGGGAACGAAGCGCAGGTACGTATGTGTATCCATCAATGTGCATTGCAATTGGTAGAAAAACAAATTCGTACAAAAGGACAAAACTAATTACGACTCACCAGTTTCTACGTACGACAATAAACAAAAAATTAACATGTTATTCGATTTTTTTCTAAATCGAACGAGTATTTGACGACGCTAACATTACGTAATTCTATTTTACAAATTAATAATGCGGATTGAGAAAGGTAACTTGAAACGCACGTATCTATATGAAAATTTTAAGTTAACAATTATATTATAGTTGCTTAAAATACTTATGTGTTTAATACTTTTATATGTTATTTTTAATCGAATTTGAGAAAATTTTTTAAGTTATAGAGTAATTCTTCAAGTTTTTCAAGAATAATGCCTCGAGTATTAAAAGTAAACGGTGCTTGTTTACGTAATTAATAAATTTGATGACGCAACGTTAAATAGCGGCAATGAGATCTCTCATCTTTGCGCCGTTGGCTTTGCAAAGAGCAGCGAATATGTGCTTGTGATTGGTCTCCTGCTCCATTCTTCTGGCTATCTCGTGCGCTCTCTTTGTTATAACAGACGGCACTCCCGCAAGTCGGGCGGCATTGAATCCGTAAGATTTCGGACAAGCTCCCTCGCTGAGTTTGTACAAAAACGTCACCGTCTCCTGCGACACTTCCTCCTCCTCCTCCGTTTCCACCATGCAGGCCTAAAAAAATTAACGCACACGTCGAATATTTTTTTTACATGAACCGAAGGAAAAATTCATATCGCACAGATGTGAACAATTTTCTCTCTCTCACCATATGCGCCAACGTGACCTCTTTATTGGTCTTGTAATCCTCGACCAGAGAATGATAGTGTGTCGAGAATAAAGTGCGACATTTGAGCTTGGTCAACGCGTCGACGACCGAGGCCGCTATCGCCGTGCCGTCGTAGGTTGACGTACCGCGTCCTGCGATAAGTGAAATATAAAATTTTCTTCGATCGATCTCGCGTCTGAGATTAGAGTCAGATCGACAACTAGTATAAAATATGGACTATTCTTACCCAACTCGTCGAGAAGAACGAGCGAGTAAGGCGTGGCGTGTTGCAATATCGCGGCGGTCTCGCTCAGCTCCACCAAGAACGTGCTCTGGCCGGCGAGAATATCGTCGTTCGCGCCCAGTCGCGTGAAAATACGGTCCACCAGCGTCAGGCGGCACGAACTGGCCGGTACGTAGCTGCCCTAGTTACGCAAGAAAATTAAATTCAAATTTTTACGCGGCGCTCAATAACCGATCGTTAAGTCTCTCGCTCGCTCGATTTTTTTCCTCAGTAAAAACTTACTATCTGCGCCATGATAGTGATCAAGCCCGCTTGGCGCATGAGAGTGGACTTGCCTCCCATGTTCGGTCCGGTGAGAATCATGAAGGACGCGTTGCCGCCGGTCGCCAACAGAGTCTCGTTTGGTATGAAGCTGTCGGACGTAATGCAAGGATGCTTTCCGTCTCTTATCTCGAGGAAAATCTAAACGAACCAAGTCTGTATTGTCGCGCATTTATGACGAATTAAGGATAATCATCGACATCTGGCACGGGGATACCGTTATTACCTCGCCGTCCGATCCGTCGAGTATCTCCGGCACGCACATATCACCGGTTTGCGCGTAATCCGCGAGAGAGATGAGTACGTCCATGGTGGCCAATTTGTAAACGGCCGTATGCCACATATCGTACTTCTCGCTAAACCGCGCGAATATCCTTCTGTTCAGATCCTTCAGCACTTTGTCCCTGTGCTCTTCCGCGTTCATTTGTCTCGCCAAAAGTTCCTGCAACGGAAATACAAAATTATCCCGTGACACGGCAGTTTCGATCGTCAACGATCGCGTTGGTCGACATCAAAGCACTTAGAAAGAAATATGAGATTTTTTCAAAATAAAAAACTTTTTATAATTCTTGCCTTAGCCTCTGCGGTGTAATAACGTTTGAAGCCTTTCCTTTGTGACTGCAACTCGTATCCGGGACCGACCTTCTTGACCTGCGACTCGGGAACCTCGATCTGATAGCGTTTCCTGTCCGATCCGTAGAACGATATTTTCACGCCGAAGTGCTGCCTCTGCTTTTCCAAGTACTTGTCCAGATCTCGTTTGTTCTCGTCGAGCTCGACCAGCACCGAGTCATATTCGGCGTCCACTCCCCTTTTCGGAACAATGCAACCCTGCTTTTTCGCTTCCTCGTGATCGAACGCCGTCTGTGGAATTTTTGTTAAGGCGCGGACGTGAGAGAGAAAGGAAAATGAGCAGTTGGAAGAATTATCGAACAGAAAAGCGTTACCTTGAAGTAATCTAATGTTTCTCTTAATTGAGGAAAATCACCGTCCGGCTCGTATCGGGTACAGCGCGTGATCAAGTTACTTCGGAAATCTGCAAATAACGATTGCTGCTAACAACCGCGCGCAAATTACGTGACAAACTTGAGTGAAAATAAAAAAAAAAACATACTATCGAACAGTTCGACGAATTTCAAGACTTCCTCAAATTTAGCGAGCGTTGTGGTGAAGTCCAAAATTACTCTCTTCGAGTAAGTCGGTCCTTCGAACATGATGGCTCTGCCGTCAGGATGGTTTTTCATTCTAGCTGCGTTTCCCTGAGCGTGGATTCTGTCGGAACAACAAAAACGCGCATTCACACAATGACGACTTAGTTACAATGTTATTATTTCTAATAGTTTCTTCTGACGTACTTGCTCAACAATCTCTCAAGATCCGGCAGAGTCGACAGAATCGCCCGAGCCGATTGCATCACGTCGATCTGATCCAGCAGTTCCTGTACAGCTTCCTGACGTTCTATTATAACGGCTTTGCGGCAAGACGGTCTGCAGATCCATTCGCGCAGCAGTCTATAAAATACAAACAAAACACACGTCTGGTCAATGTAACGGAGATTAATGTGGAAGAGGAGCTAGCGTGCGAGATATTTCGCGACTTACCTTTTACCGAACGCGGTGCAGCAACGGTCGATCACGCTGTTCAGCGAACCTTCTCCGAAAATCCTCAGATTTTTTATCGTGACAGCGTCTATTACCATAGTATTGGCGTAATTGAGACCCGCCCGACTACCCGCAGCCAAGAAGTCCGACGGGATGTAAGTGTTGAAGCAGCCCTGCGCCAACAATTGCTGATCGAGCAAAAACTCCTTCAGTATGTACACGCAACCCCCTAGCGCGTTCACCGCTAGTTCCTTGTTGTCAGCCGGCGTCAAACCCAAGTTGTCTCCTGAACGCGAATAAAAATAACAAAATATCTAAAAACAAAAGTTCTTGTGCAAATTTCGTACCTTCATTGAGATATGGTTTCAGGCCTTCAGGCCATGAAAAGCTAGAGTCCTTCTCTTTCTTGAAATAGTCCCCTTCGTGAAGTTTCTTTAAAGAGAAGATTGTTTTTAAATTAACTAAACGTGTAAATAACTTGTGACACGCTAAAAATATTATCTGTACCAACTTTTAACACTGTCGTGGCGGACCAGAACTGAGTTTCACGCTGCAACGGATCTTTTAGCGCTGCTGGCAGAGTACCGTTTATCAGCTGTACCGTTTTTTGCGACAGATTACCACGTTCGTATATAATCTAGAAAATAAATAGCAGTGGAATATTAGTGTCTACGAGACACAGATGATTGATCAGTAGATCATCATTATCGCGTACATGAACTGGCGGATAATGAGCTAGCAAAGTCAATAGTCGCGAGTTGCAACGGTCGTCGTCGAACTGGCCGAGATAAAATTCGCCTATCGTCGTGTCTATGAAGCAAACTCCGAAGGAACTGACGGTCGAGCCGGGATTGTATCTTTCTGTCAGAGACAGCAGGTAATTGGAGTTGGGCGTGGACGCTTCCACGTCCAGCGGAGTGTACACCCTGGTGCCTCTGGTGCTGACTTGACAGATTTCTCGCTTTACGACTTTGTCAAATTTTGTCGGCTTCGATACTGAAAGTTAAGAAACACATGAGTATATTCATCGTTTTCCGTGAATTCTTTTACGTGCTACTTATACAAAAGAACGTTGCCGCTTAAACTTTTCACATACCTTTACTGCAACGCACTGACATCATATCCGGGGTCTCCGTTTGCTCGACTCGCGCGACCTTGTATCCTCTTTCTATGAGACTCGCCGAATAACGACCGTAACCGATTTCGGGAAATCCGGAATGCGCGAACTCGCCCTTTAACATTCAATGTTGCGAGAAATGAATTTTTCCAAGAGTGACTTTCACATACTTCTTACGGAATACTTACTCGCATGTATGTCAGACTGAGCTCGTTGACACCGATAACCGCATCCATGTGATACAACTCGTAGAACTTGCCGACTTTGAAAAAAAGCACGCAATCAAAACGATTGCTCTTCAAATCCCACCATTGCCTCATTGCCTAGATAAATTTCACAGCTATAACAAAGTACTGAAACACACACACATGCAAACAGCATAACGCGAAATAACGGCAAAACTTCTTACAGGAGTTTGATTGTTTAAAAAGTCGGTAGGCACAAAAACTGTTTTGGGGTCATAATCTGGATCCTTCGGTGTTCTCCTTTGTTTGTCTCTTATTTTGTCCGGTTGCAGAAAATCGTACTTCAAGTGAGGCCAAGTCTGCGCAACAGGAAGTCCATTGCTCACAGTTTGACTTTGCATTTGCACAGGCTGCTTCGATTCCTTTTTGGTCTATAAAAAAATCAAAAGACCGAGTCAAGGATGAAGACAAAAATTTGAAAAAGCACCTTGTATTGAAAATTCTGCTCTTACTGCTTTTGTATTAGTAAGTGAACGTTTTGATTGTCCTGGCTTGGTTCTGGCACCGGATATCTTTCTTTTTTTCTAGAAGAATATTTGTATTAAATACAACATTCTCTCGTTCTTTGTGTAATAAAAAAAATTTTAGAGTAACTTGGAATAGTTCTGTTTACCTCTGGTGTTTCTTCTTCAGTGGAAGGTTCATGTTCTGAATCCCCTTCTGAAACCGAGTCAGATTCTTCAGACTCGGATTCTGTAACAAAATATTTCACACAAAACGATTTTATTTCTCTAATAATCATTTTGATCTAAGACTTTGCATATGTGTATGTCACGTGCTTGTGTGATATACCAACCTGGCTTAAACTCATCTCCAGAATCTTCACCGGAATCATCTTCAGGAATAATAAGACGTCTTCTCTTAATAGGCTTTATAGGCTCATCCTCCTCATTATTTTCATCTTCTTTGTGTGATCGTTTTTTTGCATCATCAGAAATTCGATTTTCCTTCTCTGTACTTTTGTCAAGTTCTATACACAAGTGTATAAAAATATAAACAATACATATGTACTCTAATCGAGAACGTGACACAGTCTCAATATATATAATGTACACGTTTAGGAATCACGTAAATTATATTATAGTATTTAATCAAATTTAAAATTATATCAATCAGTTTTTTGCATACAAGTATATGCAAAATTAAATAGTGCAGAAAAAAACAACAACGTACGAGGCAACAATTACACATTTTATCTCGATACGTGTTGGTTTTTTTTTACTTCGATAGCAACACGTACTTCCCTGTTCGAAATTTATCATCTCGAAGAACAAACCTTTGTTTCCTTTTCTCCTCTTAGGTGTAAGCGACTTTTGCCTTTTGGGAGTCTGTGACTTTTCTCTCTTAGGAGTTTGCGGCTGTTCCTTTTTGCTCTCCGGTTTTTTAACAGTCTTCGGAGATGTGAAATAATTAAGTATCGTGTTTACCTTAGGCATAATTCGCGTTGATACGGACTGACACAATGGATTTACAAAGATATCGGGTATATCAAAAAGCTACACAGGAACACCAGAACGCATTTCTCTGTCGCAAAGACGCAATGGATGCGAAACGTGTTTCGCGGTCTTTTGCGGAACACTAAAGGCCATCGCACATGAATCTCCGTAACCATAAGGCTGGATCCTCATACAGACACCGGCGCTTTGACACCGAGCGTTGATTGGTGAAAAGTGGGTAGTGGGAGTAAACGGCGCTAAAACACCGGAGCTGTCATGAGGATTGAGTTTTTCATGATTTTTTGGCGTTGAA
>NW_018020841.1:144513-146768 GCF_002006095.1 Pseudomyrmex gracilis | reverse complement strand
CGAAAAAGTTGAGCTCGGTCGAACTTTTGGGCGCACTGTTGTCATCAGAATGTCACTAGACAAGTGTTGTAACTGCCGAAGATCAACTTTTTTAATTTTGTGAAAAGGATGTAAAATCAAATAGATTTGCATATCATTTAATAGAAAAAAACATAATAAAAATAGTTTACAGTTTAAAAATATATCTATAAAATAGGATATAAATTATCGCTTCACTTATTCTCAATTGAAGAGCTCTCATTGGCTGTTGCTCAACATTTGAAACAGCGCTTGAACGCTGGTGTCAAAGCGCCGGTGTCTGTATGAGGATCCAGCCTAAGCATAAGCTCGAAAACCAATCAAGAAGTAGCTTTAGGGTAAGAATATTGCAGTAAGTGTAGAAATAGCTATAAACTTAAGGGTCTTCTCATAGAGGTTGGTTTGGTTTAGTTTGGTGCATATATGGCTCAAAGGACCGTTTCAAGCTAGTCCATACGCCATTCTAAGTCTTTAAGGCCCGGTTTCACAATTGACGGTTAACTCGAATTAACGAAAGCCCAACTTGCTGAACTCGGCGTAACGCATCTTTTCTTCCTAAACATGAACTGTGATTGGTTAGCGAAGTTTTGACAAAGAAGATTGAACGCGTTAAACCGAGCTCAGCAAGTCGAACTTCGGTTAATTCGAGTTAACCACGAATTGTGAAACCGGGTCTAAGAATCGTGACACAGGTCCTAAACCGTGGTTTGGGTACAAGCCACGGAGTTGTACGTTCGTTAAAATTAATGATAAACCGAAAAAATCGGTGTAAAAACACCGAGAATTGTCCAAAAATATCTAAGCGTAACTACGCACATCTAAGGCCTGGTTTATGCGGGCAATAACTGTTAACTTATGCCGGAACCGGTAGAGTTTAACTATAGGATTCCAATACTTCTGTTTATACGCATTCGGCAATTTTGTATAAACGGAAGTATTGAAATCCTATAGTTAAACTCTCCCGGTTCCGGTATACGTTAACAGTTATTGCCCGCATAAACCAGGCCTAACCGGTATGGCTGATGCAACACCACTAAGCTCGTATAAACTGTTTATTTCCTTCACCATACTCTACTTCTTCTTCTTCTTCTTCTTCTCATAGAACTTATACTCACCATAGACGTATGATATATAGACTGCGCGTTTGGCTGAAAAGATGTCTTCAACGTTGAGAGAAACAACATACTTTGAATAGTAACTCTTTCTCTGTCTATCAATGTCTGTGGTGAGATCAGGGCCTACTGTTTCATTACTGGCCGATGCCTAAACAGTTCAGGAGCACGGGGCCATAAGTGCCTACTGTTTCATACCACCTAACCTACCATCACTCCTTAATTTCTTTCACTCTTCTTTACCCCCATTATTTTTCTATCCCCACTTTTCCACTACTATTCTATCAATCAGCGAAGACTTCTTTTTTCCCCACTACTTCGCTAGACAAAGATGAGGCTACTGTTCAACACCAGCTGTCTTTCTCGACGTTGAAGACATTTTCTTAACATGGCAAAGGTAGGGAACGCGCAGTCTATATATATTATACGTCTATGATACTCACGGAGAGGCCATGGGAGCGCAAGGAGGATCGACAAAGAGAGATATATTTTTCTGTTTCAATTGTGGGCACTTCTTATAGAAGAGAAACAGAGAACACGGAGTAGGGGAGCCACAGTTGAGACAAAATATATCTATCTCTAGCCCCTTGCACAATGGAAGGAATAGCGATAGCAATAGAAATAACACAGTTTTTAACACAAAATTCCAACTCGTCAAAAATTTTATCGCTATTGCTTATTCCGATTTTCTGATCTGCATTGATACATGTGTATTTTTGTATGTTAGATTCCGCTGTTCCTACCTTTATTTTTAAATATAAACTCTTTAAAACTTTTGTTATTTCTATCGCTATCGCTATTCCGTCCATTGTGCAAGAGGCTTCTCTGTTGCTCCTCACGCGGCTCTCTCTATGGTTAGCATATACAGGGTCCGCCACTTAAATCCGGACAAAAATTTTTTTCTCGAAAAAGTTGTTTATTACAGAAAATATGAAAAAACATAAATAGACTGCTTTATAGCTGGGTTAAGGGATCTTTTCTAAAACATTTTACTCAATGTATCCGCCCTGCGCCTCGATCACCGCTTCAATCCTATTCCGAAAGCGCGAGCATGCCGTCTGCAATTGCGCACGGTCCATTTTTATGAATGCCGCTTCAATAGCGGCTTGGAGAGAGGCTACATTA
>NW_018020841.1:118109-143623 GCF_002006095.1 Pseudomyrmex gracilis | reverse complement strand
TTTGGCGTTCTTCCGGCGCGGACACCTTCAATAACCGTCGCTCTTCGATTATATTCCGGCGTCTTCCTGAACGACTCGGCCATTTTAAGGTTATTAATGTCTTATCGACGTCTCTAACCTATCTTTAGGTCATATGGCACCTACTGCTGCATTCTAATATGATGGGAATGTCAAATTCAAATTTGTCCGGATTTAAGTGGCGGACCCTGTAGGCATGGCCTCTCCATTTTAAGCTCTATAGGCCTTCTACAATGAGATATTAGTAATAAATCAGAAGCAAGAAATTGACCGATCACAGTCAAATCACAGAAGAATAATCGATTGTGATTCAATCAATTTCTTGCTTCTGACTTCTAATTTATTACTAATATCTTATTGTAGAAGGGCCTTTAAACATAAGATAAATTTCAGCCGGTTGAAATTTTGTCGTACGGAAAAATCTGTGTATATACGAGTAGTTGCTACGAAAAGTTGTGTCATCTCAATTCTACTTGATCTATGGTCAGTGAAAAATTAATATATATTTGCATATCTCATTACAATCTCCATACAATAACTAGTCCACACCATTGCACGATTGAACATAGAAAAGTATTATTTTTCCAAATATTGCTCATTTTTATAAATAATATTTATTTGTTTAATGATTTTATTCTAAGTATAGGTTAGTTGGTTTTTTCATCATTGTTTATATTATTATATTATTATTTCTATTTAACTTTCCTTACATAAGTTTTATATATTATAAAATGTTTTTATAGTAATTTCTTATATTTAAAGTAAACTAAAAATGAAGTAAAATTATCTTGGCCAACCTGAAATTTCTCTTTCTATTTTCTTCTAAAAATTATTTTTGATTGGTCAAATTATATCTTATGTTTATTGTTAAATACAGAGGCTATTCAATGATTGGTTGAATTATTCTATACGCTCATTCATTGGCTAATTCTTACGTTACGTCGTATGCTTACTGTTAAGAGCCGTCTACAATGGAGAGTTGTAGGCCGTAACAGTAAGAAATTGACAAATCACAATCGATTATTCTTCTGTACTTTGTCTGTGATTGGTCAATTTCTTACTATTACGGCCTACAACTCTCCATTGTAGACGGCTCTTTACGGAGATTCATGTGCGATGGCTTTAACAATGGAATTGCGTTCGTTTTTTACTGGCAGTACTGAAAATCTATAGATTCATGCATAGACGTATAATATATAGACTGCGCGTTTGGCTGAAAAGATGTCTTCAACGTTGAGAGAGACAACATACTTTGAATAGTAACTCCTTCTCTGTCTATCATTTACCCCACTACTTTGCTAGACAAAGATGAGGCTACTATTCAACACCAGCTGTCTCTCTCTCCACGTTGAAGACATTTTCTTAACATGGCAAAGGTAGGGAACGCGCAGTCTATATATATTATACGTCTATGGATTCATGTCACGTATACTGTAGATTTTTCAGTAGTGCCAGTAATAACCGAACAGAACCTGGGATGTATATATGTTGACAGGATGGTAGACGGAGTTCCCCAGGGAGTTCTCTATCCGACGACCAATTGAATTTCTGTCGGCAAAAAAAAAAAAACACGGAGCAATGCAATGTCCGCCCAGTTGTCGCATGTAAACAATACTTTGGCAGCAGCGTCGCGAGGTTGCTGGACACTGCGCGTGAAGTGTGATCGCTCAGCTGTTTCTATCTGACAAAACTGTGGTAGTTGGCGATCATCTTGACGGATCGTGGGACTCGCATCTTGCGAATATTCAGCGCTCCGCACATCTCTCGCCGTATTTATTTTTAGTAACTGAGTGTGCCATGTCACGTCGTCGCGACGCATCGTCGACAGCATTTTTGCTGCGTAACTACACACCGCAGAGTTCCTGAAGAGCTCAACGTCAAGAAGAACGCGCACACGGAAAATCTGTCACAATTAGCTACGACGACGGTTTCGCACGCTAGGATCGACGAGCGAAGATCGCGGAACGAGAAAGATCTATGTGCCGTTGAGATTTGTCAGCTGTAAGTTTTGCAATAATGAGGAAGACACGCGCCAACATCTTCCGTGACATTTACTATCAACCATATGAGGACTGCACGAGGCTGAAATTGTACTCTAGCAGCAAAGGTGATTTCTTCTTGCTTCAATATGTAGACTTCTGTTTAGAGATATAGTTTCTTGAATTGTCTTTGTTATGTGGAACAATGTGATATATAATTTATGTTCGTCTTTCTTCAATCTGTATGAGAACAAAGTCTAATAGAAAACAATGTTTTAATCAGTTGTTAAGCCAGAAATTGATATTTTATTTGTAGTTGTTAGATTGCAATTTTTATTCTGTTTAAAGAAATATTAAATTTACTTTGCAGCCAGCTTACAGCTGATACAGCGTATGTCGTTGCTGAAAAGATTGAAAGTACACAATGGCTGTGTAAATTCCATTTGTTGGAACAGCAGTGGAGAACTAATATTATCCGGGAGTGATGATCAACATCTTGTTCTGACTAATGCACATAATTACGAGGTACATGTATTTTATATACATATAGATATCAAGACACAAAAGAGACAAAGAGTCTTTGTGTCTTTATACAACTATAACTTAGGATATAATTGCCAATATAATTAACATATACACAAAGCAGTTATTGGTAAAAGTCCAAGTAGCACATGTGTGTGGTAGTTTAACTTAGCTTCACGCTATATAGCCAGTAATTGAGGCATACTTGTCGATGAAGTGACTTCCTTTAACTTCAGATTTATTTATAGCCACTGTCAAAGTGGCATGTGCCAAGACTATTTTTGATTTTACCCTTGAAAATTGTATATCCAGGAGTTTAATTATGCCTAGCAATGTTCCCAAAATATTTTTGTATATTTTGAAAACAAAATATATCTATAAAAGAGAAATTTTATACTTTTTGTCACATGTGTGTATATAACTTTAATCGATGAAAAATAATAGAAACTGAATTAAATGAAGCATGGAGTCTAAAAGAAGAAATGCAAATTACATTGGCATTAAACTTTTTCGAGGAAATGTCTTTGGTAATTGTAGTCAAGGTCCAACACTGGCATAGATAGAAATTCAGATACCACTGCCAAACCAGTAAATCTTTCAAGCTACACGTGACTAATTTTATTACATCTAGTGTAGCGGCACCGTCAACTTAGACTTATATTCTTAATTAACAATAGGAAAGTTTATTAAACATCGAATTTGTATGTACTACATAAGCATGAAATAAGTTTATATAAATGTATTTAAACTCTCCGGATATATAGTATATGTCTCATATACATTAATGTTTTCCATTCAAGGTATTAACAGACTACAAAACGAGTCATAGAGCAAATATTTTTAGTGCCAAATTTTTGCCCAATAGCGGAGATCATCGTATTGTTTCTTGCAGTGGAGATGGTATTATTTTGTACACAGGTAAGTGTTAAATAGCCGTAGAAGAAAGAGATCGGACAATTTTATCGAAAAAAAGTTAAGTCGATTACCTCGTTACATATTCTCTGTATTGAGTCCTAACTGCGTTTTTGTAGATTTAATGAGAAGAACGGAGACGTTTCACAATCAATTTACTTGTCACACCGGCACAACTTACGAAATAGCGACAATACCTGGCGAGCCGCATAGTTTTCTTAGTTGTGGCGAAGACGGGACCGTGAGATGGTTTGATCTCAGAGTCAAGGACAAATGTAGCGCCGCAAGATGTAGAGAGGCAAGAGCCATTTGTTCACTACCATTTCGTATATTTCACATATTGAGGAATTACGCAGTGTTTATTTTATTCAAATTTTATTTTTTATTTTATCATTGCGCGAACATTTTTGTAAACTTCTTACAGGACGTGCTAATCCCGTGTCAAAGAGCTGTGACCGCACTGTCTGTGAATCCCGTGTCGCCTCACCAGATAGCAATTGGCTGTTCCGACAGCACCGTACGAACGTTCGACAGAAGAACTCTCGGCACGCCGGCTACCGGTAATCATTGCGATACATAAACCTGTGTCGTATCACGGTGTAGAGCAAACGTGATTGCAATTATGTGCGTGTTCCTCAGGTTGGACAGACGGAGGAAATTCAGCAAGACCGTTATGCAGCTTCACCGTTCCCGAATTCGAAGGCAATTCTTACAGAATCACGTCGTTGAGTTACAGTCCGGACGGACAGGACGTTCTTGTGAGCTACAGCAGCGATCACCTTTACTTGTTCAGTGTCAAGGTAAAGTATTTATTTACATTCTCCACGTGAAATGTTCCTAAGAAGTAACTTCTGAATCTATTGACTCAGGATCAAGGTAGCATGCAACTGCGAAAAGACATGTCAACGGGAAAAGGAAAAGGGAAGAAGCACCCGTTGAGATCGCCTCAGCCAGTTCGTCGTCTGAGACTCCGCGGCGATTGGTCCGACACCGGGCCGGATGCGCGCCCGGAAAGAGAAGGCGGACGTCGCAGCGGCACAGGTACGTCTTTGGTCTTATCATATTTTGCAGAACGAAGTGTAACATCGCGATATATTGTTCGTCAGAAATCGCTCAGGCGAGACCGGTGCTGCACACGTCGCTGATGCAAAGAATGACGGAGGTGCTCAGCAGGATGTTAAACGACCCGGCCACTCGTGCTGCTTTGAGCGGCGGAGGAGAAGACAGTTTGGAGGGTGTTATCGAGCAAGAGGGCGTTCAAACCGCCGAGAACAATTCCGAAGCGGCCCCGGGAAGGAGCAACGAACCAGCCGAACCGAGCACAGAGCAAATCGAATCTCCGAGAAATGCAATGTTAAATAACAGAGTACAGGCGTCATGCGCGAATAGACTGCAAATACAATTAGACAGTAATAGAGACGCAAGTCCGGACAGATCCGAAAATGCGGACGTGTACGAAACGACGAGCCCCGACAGGCTTCTTCAAACGAGAGAGATCGAAGAATCTCGCGATCAGTATAATCAATTAGTATCACCGAGCACATCTGCGAATGTGAACGATGATGTTCCTATGGAAACCGAATCTAGTCAAATCGATCAAGCTCAAGCCGCTTCCGCGGAATCCAGCAGCAGCAGCCATGACAGAACCTGCGAGCAAAATAACGCGTGGAGTGAGAACACGAACGAGGTCGAAGCTTCGTGCGCGAATATGGCTGAGAAACAGGAGAACATGATGGAGAATCTTCAGGATAGGTTAACAACGATGCGAGATGGTTTCCTCGAAAGGTATGAAAAAATCTGTTGTTCAAACTAATAAGTTTAGACGAAGAAGATTCATGAAGATATATTTACACGTGTCGAATTATGTGCGCAGACACGGCAGTGAGCCCGCTGTGAGTTTAACGTATTCTGACAAAAGCTCAACTAGCGCTACGATATCGCTAGGCGTCGGCGATGAGGTTACCCGCGACAGTTACCATCCAGGTAAAAAATTCAGAAATTCTTGGAGAAATTCTTTCTTCGAGAAATACGTATCGTGTTTTTTGCGATTTATATTTTAGGACCATCTGGAAGTACCAGCGACGAAACTCTCAACGCGGGTCCGAGCAACAATTGTAAGCATCACTGCTACAGAGACGTCAGAGAAAGTAAGTGTCACGTTGGACTTTGTTCTTTGTTTCGCTTCGTAGGTTCTTATCCTATGTGTCATGTGTGTTTGCAGAAACCGAAGAGGAGGCCGCGTATATCGACAGCGACGACGAGGACATTCAACCGAGCGAAAGGTTCGTTGAAATGTCGTTTCGATTGTTCTTCAAATTTGTTTCGCGCACCGATTTGGTATCGCGATTTTGCTTCAACAACAATTCGTGTGTTCGCAGACTCCTAAATTCGGACCCAGTGACCGAGATAGAGGAGGCGATCGCCAGCGCTCGGTCGTCGCAAGGACACGAGACGTTCGACGATACCTATCTCACGGAACTGTGTGTGAAACGGAAGTACATGGGCCACAGAAACGCCAGGTATGATCTAATTTTAACGCACACTCTCTGTCTTTTTGCATAACATCTGTCTCAAACCCTCTCGACTGTTCTAAATTCGTGTGTGGGTGACGTGCACAAACTGCGCAAGAAGAAACCCCATTATCTGTAATTTATTTAGAGATTAACACACACATTTGTTGCAAAATCAAGAATCCGAGAGAGAACTAGACAAGTTTCTTTGTGATGTGGATTAAATATATAGTTTATAAAACAGTAGTATACACACACACACACACCAAATCTATTTGGTGCGAGTTTGGTTGTTGCGATCTTGAACGATAATTCTCAACCAAGTCTAATCAAGAAAATAAAAAAAGTAACGATGTGTAACGTATGAAAGATCGGAAGCCAAATCACTGACCCGTAGTAACTCCGAAAAAGCCTCCGAACGGACTGGGCGATAGTAAAGCCGCCAAATTATCTCTCACCGTTCGCTCTTCCCCGCACTTTTGACTCTAGTTTCTTTAGGACAATGATCAAAGAAGCGAATTTCTGGGGCGATGATTTCGTCATGTCGGGCAGCGATTGCGGCCACGTGTTCGTATGGGAGAGAGACACTGCCAGACTGTGCATGCTCTTGGAAGCGGATCAGCACGTGGTCAATTGTCTGCAGCCGCATCCCTACCTACCGATGCTCGCCACGTCCGGCATCGATTACGACGTGAAACTGTGGGCGCCGATCAACGACGAGCCGAGCTTTGACGAAAAGTTCGCCGAAGACGTAAGGACAATCGCTCTCGGATTTACACAATATATATAATGGAGTTTTTCTCAAGAAGATCTGATCTGAAAATGCTTCATATTTTCCCTTTTTTTTGTTATTTTCAGCTGAAAAAGAGAAACGCGGTCATGTTAGAAGAGACCAAAGACACGATTACCGTACCCGCGGTTTTTATGATCAGAATGCTGGCTTGTCTCAATCAGATACGCAGAGGTAGTGAAAATTTATTGTAGTTATTCACAAGAGAGAAATCTCTCCTTACGATAGTTCTGTAATATTAACGCGAACAAGAAGAGAGAAAACACAATATTATATAGGATTTAATAAGATCTCGAAGATTTCGGAGTCTTCCATTGTCTCGTTACAGGTATTAAATTACATAACACGGTTTGCATTGGGTGTAAGAGCTTTTTTGAGTCTGAGTTTCAGTTTTTTTGCAAGTTTGATTGTGTTTAAACCGTTTCGAATTCGCAGTTTACATTTCATATGTTTATACACACGTTGAATTGAGACAAAAGTCATTTTTCGTTCGACAGTGCAAACCAACATTTGACTGGTGAATTCAGTGTCTTTTTCATATGTCTTCATTAAGTGTCTAAAATACGTTCGCATACTTGTTCCGATAGTTTTGTTATTTATTTTAAAAACTTATTTGTGAGCTTTTTATTTTATATATATTTTTTTTGTTTTTATTTCTACAATGTAATTTCCGAAAATGTTAATTTGTCAAGATTCATTGACGTTCTAAAGTAAATAATGTACGATATATTTGCAGATTTGATATTTTTCACACATGTATTTGTGCGTAACTACCATAACATGAAGATATAAAATACATATAATATATATACGTTTTGTGTCATATCAAAAATCAGGGATCTAACTTGTAATTTATTATATAAGAAAAATAAAAGACTTTGATGAAATACAAACCCAATTGGCTTTTCAGATATGTATTTTTCAAATCAACTTTTTTCAAAATTACACTTGTGCAATAAAAGTTTTACAAATTTTTCACAAAAAGAATACGAAACTCAATTTTAACATTTTGTTGTATTTACTGTATGCAACAAATGGGATTTTAGCAACGCCACTTAGGTTAGTCTATACTTGTATTTATATAGCATACAAAATTATACATATTTATCATACATATATATATATTTAAAATTTTTTTACGATTGCTTTTTAAGTAGAAAAAATTGGGGACAAAGTGAATAATTAGTTTTACAAATTAATTATTAATTTGTTTTTGAGAAAACTAAAAATATTCAGTGTTATATTTCGTCTCTCTGTTCTTCTTGCATTTACGTCAAAACAGTTCAAAAAATAATGTGACTGAAATATATATATATTAAAAGAGAACGGCTGGCTGCTCTGTTTTGTGTTTTTTCGCCGCGCGCGGTGTAGATTTCGCACGAGTCGTCATGTCGATTCTGTGTTTTGTAGGTCGAGGTCGCAACAGGAGACGGAGCAGCGACGAGAGCGGCGAACTACGGGGTGGCTAAGTCGTCTGCGACGATACTGCAAGTGGTGATGATGATGATGATGATGATAATAAAAATACGACAATTTCTCTTTGAACGATCGAATTCGTCAACGTACACACGTTGAACATATTGATCGTCGCGCGCGCGCGCGCGAAGAGCTAACGTTATTATATAATAAAATTTAGTTTGAGCCGAAAAATTTCAAATGTAGATACATAGAGATATCCGAGATGTGACGTAGTCTCACCGCGTATTTGTACATACTTTATGTATGCTTACATAACGACGTTCTCCATGGACCTTGCGCAGCTATTTGTTCCTAGAAAAAAAACCGCAGAGTCTTGTATTTTTTCTGTCGTCGTATCACGCAATTCTACAAAATCGTTTGTATTGTTTTAGCGTAAACAAAAAAAAAATAAGTTTTGTTATGTACATACTTTAATGTAATCTTGTTGTACCGACACCTGCAATAAGCGTGTGTTACACGCTTGCATTCTATTCAAGTATAAGAATCAGTGCAAAATTAATATGCTAGTCTCAAACGTTAGAATTGTAACGAGATGTACTTTCTGTTCCCGCTTGCGTGCGCATTTCATTCGCATAATTTTATTAAGATTTGAACACACACGTGAAAAAAAAACAACTTATGTTGTTGACGACAGATGAAGGGCGATAAGGAAGGGAGGTGTTGTCGATTTGTGCAATCAGAGATTTAATCTCTTTCACATATATAAATTTGATTATTTATTTTAATTATTACAATATCTTAATGACTGTTCTCTTGATATATAGTAAGTATATATATATATATATATAGATATCAGAAGAGTAAAATAAAAAAGTTCTTGATTTGCGAAGTACTATTTTTTTTGTTTTATCGAGAAGAAAGAGCAAGTATATATACACAATACCGCAAGCGCTGGCTTAATAACACGCAAAAAAAGAAAGATTTGTTTTCTTTCGTCGGACACACACAATGTGTTTTTATACAAACGAGACATAGTGTTTTTTTTCTTCTGCGTTTTTCAGGTCTCGCTTCGTTCCTGCAGTCGTTTTTTGTTTTTTGTATTCGAGCGTGTGCGTGCGTGTGTGTGCGTGAAAAATAAATATCAAATAAATTATCTCAAACACTTACAGTCGATATAGTTTTAATTTTTGAAGAAAAAAAGAGAAGAAGTCGATCTCATATACGTGTGCGTGCAACGTCCCGTTGTCGAGACGGGAAAAATTTCTATCGTAAGGCGAATATTGTAATACGTGCCTTGTGTGCAGATCCTTGAGTTCGGAGCAGATAATTTAATATCGGTGTAGTTTGTATTCGCGCTTGGAAGTAACGTGTCCTGATGGGGCACGTGGAAATGTGAACGCGATCGGGTTTTTAGAAAATCGCGACGAGACGCGCGATACGTTGATTTATTACCTCACGTAGGCGTCGTCGCTTGTGCAATTTTAATACGACAAAAAATGATCGCACGCGCGATAACCACACGAGCAATTGTTAGTTGAGCAATATACACATGTAAGAATCCCGAAACACCGATTATACAATCTCTGTATTATCGGAACAAGAGTTTGTTTATAATAAAAAGGTATATATAGACTATATATAATAGACGCGCAAAATCGTCATTTTACATCTCATCATGCCGATCCTTTTCGTCCATGCCACCGAGAATTCCGCGACGCACAAAAACTCCTTGCGCTAGCGGAAAAACAAATTTATTTATTTCTTTTTGTAGAAAAATATAAAAATGGCGAAGAGTCGGATCGTCAAGTGTTTGTTTTTTCTTTACCGCGTTTGAAAAACATCTTTTGCAAAGTATCGGGTCGCACGCTATGGCAGTTGTTATATTGTGCGAAAAACGATGGAATAATAACACACTTACTGTGTAATTCTTCATCTCTCGGATCTCCAATGATGTGTGCGAGAGAAACACGTGAGCCGGGAGAGGAAAGAAGGGAAAAGAAAAAAACTAATTGAAAAACAAGAGAAAAAAAACCACACGTTTAACAACAGAACCTAAGTTTAATAACAAAACGCGAACGCTGCGTTTGTAATAAAATCAATTGTAAACGGTAAAAATAAAAAATAATATTAAGTATTCGTATGTTATATATATTACAAATAACGGACACTGTAAAAGAATTTGTATTAATTATATCCACAATTGTAACTAACACAACGATTGCAATGGAAGCGTACAAAAGGGAGTCGCGCGCATTGTTTACACAAACGCATTGTCCGAGTTAGGACAATGGCGACTTCGGACAATTCGTCTTTCAAAAACTCGAGCATCGACCATCTTCGATTCTTCTCTGTCTAACAAACCGTTCGACCGGCGAACGTTGGTTTCAACTCACAAATTTTATTTCATGACAAAAAACATTTGCAGAATTTAAATTTCTGTTTGTACACAATTCTTCTTTAAATTGTTTTTCGTGTCGCTATTACCGATGGTTGTCACTAACGAGCGGAGGAAGAAACAATCATGGAGGAAGCTGACAATCAGCAGATTTGGTAAAATATCGTACCAAGGACGCAGTTAAAGAAAAGATCAAAAGGATGCGCGTCCAATCCCGAAGCCGCTTCTCTGGTTTCGCTATGGAGATCTAAAGATACCGATAAACAAAGCTCGAGGAAAATCGACATATGAAAATCTATTGGTCTTACAGTGCGTATTTTGTATCTTCTGCTAGAAATTAAAAAAAAAAAAAAAAATAAAAGATGAAATCTCGGCAAATCCAAATCGCGCGCGTATATTCGTGCGATTTTATGTACGAATCGTTTCTGTGAAAATAAGATTCAAATCTCGCGAAAACTAAAATGGAAAAATCCTTTAGAGAATAAATTTCAAATTCCGAGAGAGAGGCGATTGAAAAAAGAAAAGATAATCGAGGATCTACGTTGCGCGCGGAACGTGGTTTGATTTATGGAAAGTTGTGTGTGTGTGTGAGTGTGTAATTGATATATGTATATATATATATATTTCTCCTTCACTTTTATTTCTCTGAACATTATAGGACAAAAATTGTAATCAATCGCTTATATCCAAGTAGTGTCTGTAATAATCAAGTTTAGCATTACACTAGACGTACCGGTGAGAGAGGGAGAGAGAAAGAGAGAGAATCGATGATAATTCCTTCGTTCAATTTCTTTCCTCTCCCGGTTGGCGAGAAAACGCGACGCACATTATCGCTCGTTCGCTTTCCGAGCTGAATTGTTTTTTTCCCGCAAAAAACAGACGGATCGAAAGAGGGTCGAGGAAAAGGAATTTAATTCCTGTGCGAAATCTCATTTTCGTGAGCAAATATTGATCTCGAAAAACTTTCGCATTCTCCCCTCGCGCCGAGAAACGGGGGGAGATGATTTTTCTCTCCCTTCGTGTCGTCGTCGATTTTTCCGATCAGAGATCGGTCGAGGAATATTGAAAAAACGACGCGGTTCGTTGAATGAATTTCCATCTTTCACATTCGGCCATCATTTGTTGCAGGGTCGCGTTTTTTTTTATTTTTATTCGATCGCCGCGAATTCTCTCGCGCGTATAACGCAGCGCGTACGTGTGTGTGACGACAGGAAAAACGGCCGGGAAAAGGCAACGCCGAGAATCCGAGTGCAAATTGTTCGCTTCTAAGCCTCACGCGTCCGTCCAAATTGAATTCCCGAATAAAGTCGCTTCGGGCCAGTCAGCAATTTTTTCCCACAATCAAAAAACTTACAATTCTAATATAAACGTACATAAAAGTGTAGAGACGTTTATTAAATCTAACAAACAAAATTTATATTTCGATATCAAATATTTGTCTGAAATTACACTTTGCCAAGATTCTTATCTCTTCAATTGTAAACACACGAACGTGGCGAAAAATGAGAACAAAAGAAATTGTAAAATAAATAGTTGACCGAGTACCGCGCGATTTTTTGTGCGTACGACCTTTAAAACTGACAACACGCAGCTAAGAGTACGAATATCACACAGAATCGACATTCGGATCGATTACATAGTAGGGATGTAAATTCTTACGTGCGCGACGACAAACGTTCCCGAGAGGCAAATCATCTCAGCCGGACGTGTGAAGCTTCCAAAGAGAGAGAGAGAAAGTGTGTGGATAAAATACTATTTCAAACTGTAATATATCCTTCTTTCTTTTCGCGCGTGTGCTCTCTATTATAAAAACTCGCTATTTTCGTATCCTACACCGATTTTTTTCTTCTTCTCTCTTATTCCCCTAACCAGTGCGTGGAGATTACAAATGATCTCGCGCACGGAGATTTTTACGCGATTCTTCGTCGAGAGTTCGTAAGAAAGGCAACGGAGAATACAGCGTGTTATTATTATTTTTTTTTTTTTGGTTCAATTACAAACTCTTTTCGAAATCTTTTTCCGCACTTGGACTTGGGATTACAGACACAGCAGCGAGAAAATTTTTAATGTATGACATTTTTATGTTTGGAGTTGTTACAGCAATGTGGCTAAAGAGGACGGTGGTGTATGAGCCTCTTGACTCCCGCGCGTGGAGGCCACGGGGCCCATATACTACTCTGGTAACAATAATATATAATCCATGGCGATAATATATATAAT
This sequence comes from Pseudomyrmex gracilis, assembly GCF_002006095.1. Classification (NCBI taxonomy): domain Eukaryota; kingdom Metazoa; phylum Arthropoda; class Insecta; order Hymenoptera; family Formicidae; genus Pseudomyrmex; species Pseudomyrmex gracilis. The sequence goes on along the minus strand of NW_018020841.1, from coordinate 130,858 downwards.
AATTACAATAAATGTACTAATATTATATAATCAAGAATTAATTATCGTTACAATTGTTCATATTGTTCGGAAGGAACGTCACTTTCAGACTCTTCGAGGTATAGTCGTTGTATTTCGAGAGAGAAACTGCGCGCGCGTGTGTATGTGTGTGAAAAACACGCGTCTCATCTGTCTCGCGCGAATTGAAAGACAAAACGAGTAAAAACAAAAACAAAAAAAACACATCGATTGCAACAACAGTCTTTTTCTAAACGCGAGGGTAAGCAAAGACAGAACAGCATCCGGACGGAGAAAAAAAAAAAAAAAAAAAATTCTTATCAAAACGAAGGAGCGGTACCAAGTACTTTGCGCGTCGGAAGATGTCCAAGTTGATTGACAATCTTCGTTCTTCTTTCTTGATTTTTGTTACTTTTTTTTTTGTCTCGTCGTTACACTTCTCGAGAAATAAACCGATCTATACCTCAAAGCACTGACTGTATCACGCACTGACGCACGCGTGTGTTTTGTTTGAATCGTAGGGCGCAAACACGCATACCGCTTCTCTTACTTTTTGTTTCTTTCTTTCTTGCTGTCTTTTTTGCAACGTGCAACGATGAGAAATCAGAGTCTGAAGCGGAGCAAAAACGACTTTTGTTCAAATATACACATCAGGTGTACAATCTTCGAAACGCCTAAAACTCTGCGAGTAATCTCGTTTTTTTCTTACGTGTGATGTACCTCTCTCAATTATTTTTTTTTCTTTACGCGTAATCGCTAATTCTTACGAAGAGAACGTGGTTTTTCCTAAAATTTACATTATTACGAAGAAAACGCGAATTTAGTCTGTTTGGAATAATAATCGAGCTTTATATATTTTTCTCCTCTCGTTTTTTTTTTTTTTTTTTTTTTTTTTTTTTTTTTTTTTTGGTTTTTTTGTCGTTTTTTAAATTACATCTTAACAAAGCCAGAGAATCGGAAGTTAAATATATTTGAATAACATGCGAAACCGAGATTTACACGATATATTGTAATATAACGACGAGGGGCGACACGGCGAAATTTTTTTTTTTCTATTTATTTATTTTCTTTAATCTGCGATTCCGTTTTCTTTTAACTTTTCGCAATATCGCGCTAAATGATTTTTTTTCTTCTTTTACTACGGACCTCGATTACGTCTCTTGTATAAAGATATGTTCGTCTATAGTACAAAAGTTAGCGGAAACAGTTTTTTTTTAACCGGGAAAAATCTCTAACGAAAATAGTAATACGCAGCTCCACATCGGGCACCTTAACTAACCGATCTTTTTCTTCTTCTTCTTTTTCTTTATCTCCTTCTTTTTAATGCTCGTAGTTTACGCTTACTTACAAACGTGAGTTAGCAATATATATGTATATATATATTCTTACGTTTTAAAATTTTTTTTGTAGTGTGTATCGCTTTTTGTTTTTTTCCCTTTTGTTTTTTTTCCTTGTAGAGAACGCGTGACAAACTAAATCTACGGTACTTTTTTATTTTTATTTTTTTTTGGATTTTGTAATGACGACATAATCGCGAGAGAGAGTCCGTGTAATATCGTTTTTTTCTTTTTTTTTTTTTATCGTCGAGAGTAGAGTTCTCTCCTCGATACCTGCCGCACACGCACAAAAAAGTTGTGTTACAATGACAAGAGTTTACACAAATCACATCATCACGCCAGACGACGAGTATACAAACCATGACAAAAAAGTCACAACGACGAGAGATACATTGTTGGTTTTTTTTGTCGAACACATTAAACAAGCTTTCTAGAGATTGCCGCACACATCTCTGTTTTTTTTGTTTTTTTTTGTTTTTTGTTTTTTATTATTATTATTATATTCGGCAGCGAAGAATCGTCAAACACACTCGGGAAACGCGGAGAAAGAGAGATGTATTTTTTTTTGTTTTTATTTATTACAGTGTGTGTGTGCCGCGGGAGAGAGCCAACACATGGAAAACGAGTGGAAAAACCGCCGTAAATATGTACGGAATGTGAGAAATTCGGAGACTATATAAAATACAATATTGTTACACCATGTACCCCTACGTAATCAGCGAGTGAGTGGCGATGTATGTGTGTGTTTGTGTACGTGTGTGTTAATCAACGATTTTGCAGACCCCGCCAGATGACACGTTACCTTGCGCGCGTGTAATTTTAAAACAAAAGAGGGAAGATTGGCAAGTAAAAAAAAAAAAAAAAAATATAAGATGAGAACAAATAGAGAGTCTTCTTCAAATAGATGTGTCAATTATATATTCGCTCTTCGTTGTATCCGTGTCGGAAAAAATAAATTCCGAACTCGTCGAGCAAAAAAAAACGAAGCGAGTGACTCGACCAGGAAGAGAAGAAATTCTCTCGGATGAAACGAAAGAAATTCGGTTTTTTTTTTTCATTTTTCTGACACGCATACAAATCCTCTTCAATACAATGTAAGAGATTTTATCGGTCGGTCACGCGATAATCATATAATTCGTTCGAGTGTCTTAGAGTCGACGACTTTCAACGAGAGAGAGAGAGACGCGTCTCTCTCCGCGCGCGTTTTAGAGAAGAATCTCCTCGGATTACGAATTAGCTAATATTAGCTATATTAAATACACGAATAATAATAATGAGAATGTAACAATGATAATAATGACGCTCCGCGTGCGCGGGCATGCGCTTATTTTTTATTTATTTATTTATTTATTTATTTGTTCTCATTCGGCATCGGTGTGAAGAGATATCCAAAATTGAGAGGTTTTTTGTGTGTGTATATATATATATATAATATATCAACTTTTAGCCACTCGATCCATCGATTTTTTTGTTTTATAACGTCCGTAAACTCGTATTTATAAACCTTTATAATAAAGATCGTTACACGTCATATATATATATATATGTTATACTTTTTTTTAAATCCAATTTTTTTTAATCCACTCGAACGCGTGTGTGTCGCGATCGGCGCTCGTCCCCGCGCGACCAAGAGAAAAAAACGAGAGATCGCGTCGATTGTGTGTCCGGTTAAATAATCCGGACTGTTGTCGCACGTTCGATCGATCTCTCGAACAGACGGCGAACGCGAACAGAGAACACGAAATCCGTTCCGTTCTCCTCTTTCTTTCCTGTCCCCCCTCCCCCTATCCCGTTTCATTTTTCTGTCTCCCTCGCGACAACGAGCGACGTAACGACGATAATAATAATAGTAATAATAATAATACAGTAGTAGTAACTAGTTTATCGTATAGGGTAATAAGTAGTCGTTAACGTTAATGATATAATCGTGTAATAACAATAATAAATTAATGAATCTCTTGGTTTCTTTTTTTTCTGATTTTTTTTTATACAACAATCACACGTAGAAGCGACAAATTATAGAGTAGTAGAAATAACTATCCCCTTGATCTCTTGTAGGTTTCTTTTATGTTTATATTTATAATATATATTTATTTATATATTTATATTTATTTATTTATTTATTTATATATATATATAGTATATCTGCAATATATTAAATCGTATTCTCGTATCAATATACATACGCCGTAGGTGACGTGCGCGCGCGTGCGATCTCGCGCACGAACTCTCTTTCTCTCTCTCTCCCGCTTCTTATCTTCTCCGACGGGATAACGACGACGGCGCGCGATGCATCCGAGTTGAGTGAGATAATTCGGTTTTTCTTTCCTGAGGAAGAACAACGCACGGAATACGGAAGGAAAAAAAATCATACATACGCACTCTGTGGAGAGAGAGAGATATATATATATGGGGGAATTCACGCGACACGCGAAAGGGCTTCGAATAAAAAAAAAATTCAATAAAAAACTTAAACGTGACGCGAGAACAATCTGGCACACATCTAACAATAAGCGCATCTAATGAACAATTTGTTTCAAAATAACCACATAAAACGGACCTCTTCTCGACGTGTTCCTGCACGCGCACGCGCTCGCAGTCATGTACATAATCGTAACATATATATATGTATAGTTTCTTTATATATATATATATATTTATTTATTTATATATATAACAAGATGTGGCAAAAAATGTTCCTCCTGATTTTCTCGCTGATGGGGGAGAGACTTCGCTTCCTCCTTTTCTATATATCATTTTGTTTCCCCTCTAGCGCGCGTTCGCATCAAAAATCACGCGTTACAATAATAATAATAATAATAATAATAATAATAATAATAATAATAGTAGTAAATAGAGAATATATGTACGAACGTGTAGAAAGATTCGTCGTATTATTAGTTTTAATGAAGTAAATTCGACACAAAACACGTGTGTTTGAATTATCGCGATTTTTTTTTTTTTTAACACCAGAAAGAGAGAGATCTTTCGTTCTCTGATTCTCTCTTTTTTTCTTTTTCGCGCGGTGAGTCAAACACCCACCTCGCGTCGTAGCGCGCCACGATCGACGTCTGCGTGTGTCTCCGTGGATTTTCACGTCATTTCTCTTATACAGGTTCTCCAAGTATAATTCAATAAATATGTATGCCCATATATATATATATGTATATTTAACATTAATAATGCAAAGAGAGAGAGAGAGAGAGAGAGAGAGAGAGAGAAAGAGAGAAAGAGACAGATAGAGATAGAGACGTGAAAGAGAGAGAGAGAGAGAGAGAGAGAGGAGAGCGTGAATTATCAATGTCTTCTGTCGGTTTTTTTTTCATCAGGATCATTAATCTTCTTCCTTTTGTTTTTCTTTTTTATTGCTTTTCGATTGTTTGCTTCGTCTTTTCAGGACTTTCTTCTCTTATGCAAAATCCTTCTTAAGACTGTCTACGGTGTTTCTTCTCGTTTTAAACGTGCGCGCTCACACCTACGTGCACTCGGGGATGCGACTGACGAGAAAATGAAATTACGAGGCACGGCAAGGCGGAGAAGGTGGCGGATTGAATTCGCAATATATGCATGTTTTTTCTTTTTTGTTTTGCGTGTGTACGCGACAGCTACATTCGTCAGATTGTCTCACAAGGATAAGCGGCGGCGGCGGCGCTGACCGACGTATCGCTCGTTTTCTCTCCTTCGAGAGGAATCGCGTTGTGTTTTGCGGCTCGAACTTCCACATGTTTGTGTGTGTGTGTGTGAGTGTGCGCGCGCGAGAAAGAAGAATACTTTCCGCAGCGAGATGCAATCAATCAAACCACCGCGTGTCTCAGCGAGTCTCTTAAAATTTATTACTTGTGGTCGCAGAGTTGGGTTGCGTTTTTGCTACTCGGAAGGAACGATCGTGAGGGATTTTTATTTAGTATTTATTTTTTCTTGTTTAGTATCTCGCGTTGTTAATTATTACTTTGCAAGTGGCGATCGTGTGTGTATGTGTGTGTGTGTGTGTGCTATACTGCGCTCGAACGCTGCTGCTGCTGCTGCATCAAACGCGACAGCAATCTCTCGTAGTGTAGTAGAATCAATCGAAGCTTATAAACTTACGCTACGTTAAATACGAAGCTCGAAGTACTTTCTTGTAGCACACCGCTAAGTAGAAATGCAATTCCTCCCGGAGAGAAGAGTATACATTAAGTTTATCGGCGTGACTGCTAGTGTGTGTTTTTTTTTTGTTTGTTTATCTTACACGCTACTTCCTTTCCAATTTTTCTCTTCTCGAGCAAGTTCGCGAGACGATGATTCATCGCGATTCGATTCGACAATTCGTGAGATCAAGAGCGCCACGCCGCCTGAACTATCGAGAGCCCTAAACTTCGTAAAGTCTTATCGTTAGTGAAGTAAACCTGAGACGCGCGTGTCTCGGCAACACTCTGTTCCTGTCCCCCCGCTTCTTTCTTTCATTTCTCGTTCCATCGTCAAGAGAAGACTCCGCGTGACTTTCTATCGTCGCGCGTTATCAGATTGTTTCCGAGATTACCTGTGAACCCCGTCCCCGTCAGGCAGGAACAGAGTCTAAGATACTGCACCTCGGATACGCGTCGAATATGGTTTTTTTCCCTTTGCAAACGTCAGAGAGAATGAGAGAGAGAGAGAGAGCGAAAGAGGAACGCGCGCGGAGGAATGTCCTGGTGAACGCGTTGCGTCTAACGTAAACACGACGAGGCGCCGTGACGGCGCCGCTGTTTCCGCTCGCCACGAGCTTTCGACCGCGATTCCACCCTGCCTGTCCGTTATACACCACGTCGCCTCTGTTTCCACCTCTCATCCCCCCGTTTTCTCTTCCGTGTCGGAACCTCAATACCCTCTTCCTTCTTCTTCTCCTCCTCCTCCTCTCGTTCTGTCTCTCGACCGCTGCTGACCCCGTCGATGCCCAGCATCGATCCGAGTCGACCCCGTCATCGCTCGACTTCCTCTGCGCCCTTCCTCTGCTTAGACATCTTCTCCTCTTCTTCGTCCCGATATCTCCCGCATGGAACCGGTCACAGCTTTCGACTTGCCGTGTCTGAACGAGAGATACTGCGATCGGTGTCTCCTCCCCGTCCATTGGATGCTCTCTTCTCCCAGCATCTGCTCTGCCAAATGGCCGCGACGATTTATCTTACACGACTCCGTTGATTAAACTAACTTCGGTCGCGCATTGCAGTTTTCGCTCTGTCGACTTTGTAGAATGATGCTTCGTTATCTAGCTTCTGCTCGCTTCCGGTCTCTTCTCGATATATATGTATATATACACACACACACGCGCGCGCGCGCGCGTGCACATACACACATATATACATATATACATATGTATTCAACGACGTTCGAATTCGCTTCCAATTTCGCGAAATTAGTTTTGCGAGGACGGTGTGTGTAAACCTGACGTCGATGCTCGGATGCAGCGAGACATCTTTCTCTTTTCCTTTCCTTCCTCTCTCTCTCTCTCTTTATGTTTCTCTTTCTCTTTCTCTTTCTCTCTCTCTCTCTCTCTCTCTCTCCGTCGCGCGATCCATCTCGCTAGCCGGGCGTTCCGTTCCGCCTCTCGCGCGTCATTCCCTCGGTGCTCGTCGAGAAACGATCGATCCCCAACGAGAAAGTCGGCCGATCGATTTTACGCGCCTCTTTCTCACGCGCTTCCGATGATCTCCCGCTAATTTATTTCTTTTCTTTTTTCTTTCGTCGCGCGCGCGTCATTTCCCACGTCGAGGTTTCTCTCTGAGGCACACGTGGCGTGGTGCACGCGTTGTTTGTTTTTTTTTTTTTTTTTGTTAAAGTGTATGTTAAGAAGATAGTAGTAAGTACGCTGAGCAGGTACTGGAGCGAGTAATACATACATGTCGGTGGTGGTGGTCTCTCACCACGGCATATATATCTTTGCGGGTTTCGGTTTTTGTCGCGCTTAGCACTAGACTTTTATTTTTTTTGTTCAAGGTGGGACATGCGTGTGTACATGATGCGTGTGATGTCTTCTGGTTTCGTTCTGGTGTCGCGGCGTTTTCTCTCTCTCGAATCGCCGCGCTAGCGCGTCGTTGTGTGTGTTGTTCTCCTCGCAACTTTCGTCTCCTCATGTTTTGTCTCTCTGTATGTGTGTTTTCATATATATATAAATATATATGTGTGTGTATGTGTATGTGTATGTGTATGCGTGTGAGTGTGTGAAAATTCCCGGGTACGTTCTCTGTGCTCCGTTATATATTCCTAACGTTCGTTTAATTCATTTGCCCTATAGGGGGATGACGAGCGCGTGTGTCTCCGCCCCGAGAGTGGCAAGCAGGACAGCCCTCTCGGCCCGATTTATTTGAAGGAGAACGGCGACGGGCCCGTCACCGCGCTTCTGTGGAAATGCACGTTCTGCCACTTGTTGTCTCTCTTGTGCCACACGCGGCTCTCCTCGCTCTGCTGAGTGTGCGCTACGCCTTGCCTGGGGAAGAAACGCGCCAATTAGCTCCAAGGACGACTCCTCGTGCGATTATACAGGATATAGCGGAGAGATGAAATATTGAGAATTTTTTTTCTTTTCTTTAGAAAATGTGTTTCTCTCGCTATGTTGTTATAAAATTGAAATTTCGTTACAACTACATGTAATTTTTGCAATTGTGTAATTGTTTACTCACTTGTCCATGTATTGCGTCAGCCTGACGTACGCGATGCAAGCGGCGTCCTCGCCGAGCAGGTGAACGTGGGGATTTAAGATCGTCGTATTGACGGCCTTGCAGTTCTTCCCCAGGACTGCTTGGGGTGTTGAAGGGAAGGTTAAAATACATTTTACACGAGTATTTATCACGCGATCTGCATCACAACGCGCAATCGAAAAGCTTTCCACAACAACAACAAAGAAGGAGAGGAGAGAAAAAAATAGAGAGATGTGGCTAAAGCCTGTGACAAAAAGCAAAGAAGAAGAAGAAGAAGAAGAAGAGCAAAATCACACATGTCGAAAATTCCGCGTTACACAGGCCCAGGCAATCTGTTAAGAGAGGAAACGACATTTTTTTTTTTTTTTTTTTCTATACGCTGCGATTTATTTTATCGCGCAACTTTTAATTTCGTTCGCGTTTTCATAAAGTCTAAATTAGATATCCCGAGATGTAAACGAGGAAAATTTAATAAAAACGCGCGTATTCGTACCGCGAAGATGTGTATCTCTTTATTAATTTTCAACGCGACGTTTTCAACCTTGTATCTCTCTCTGTGTTTGCGCACAGAACAGATTAAATTTCTACTAAAATCTCCTTAGACATATAATATCGAGAGAAAGAGAGAGAGAGAGAGAAGAGAGCGGAAAGCCCGACCAACCGCAGGGATAACGTACGCTTCTAAAGGATTCTCGGTGAACTTGCAATTTCAGAAGCCACTCAAGCCCTGGTCCTGCGTACGCTATTAGTCAGTAAATTAAAGGGAAGTGCAGTAAGAAGCGCGGGATTAACGTTAATTCAAGGCGTTTCCCGTGTGCATTCCGGTCTTGCATTACACGCCATTTGGAAAATGAGCACGTCGACGTGTATATCAGGTCGCATGAAATTATGTAATTTAGCGAGCAAAACTTTCGTCGTCAACTCTCGGTCCCCTTTTTCTCGATCTTTGTATAGAACATTGCGATTTTATATATAGCGTGTCCGACCTAACTTGAGCATTCTAATCTCGCTTATTTTTTATGACGGGAAGATGCCGAAAAGGATCATTATTCAGTTCGAGGAGACAAATACTGTAATAAACAAGAAATTTTTCTCAAGGTCATAGTTTTTAGGATTTCAAGTCATTGTCATTTTTTTTTTTTAATCTGAAAGTACATATTTTTATCTTCGCGATATGATAGGCAAGGTCAAGACAAATCCAAAAACTTCTTGTTTATTACAGTTTATTTGTCTCCTCGAACTGAATAATGACTCTTTTCGGCATCCTCCTATCGTAAAAAATAAGCGAGATATTTAGGATGCTCAAGTTAGATGAGACACCCTGTATATATTTTTTTGCTCCCAAATATATCTAACGGCTCGCTATATTCTTTTGCCCGAAACAAATAAGTTTGAAGCTCGGAAATATATAAACGCGCGACATATCAATCCAGAGTAGACGCGCAAGAATGTATGTGTGTGTGTGTGTAATAAAAAATTATTATCCGGTAAATTATAAATTTTTCTAAATCGAGAAAAGTCCCATTTCTTTTGATTTAGTTTATATTTAATAGAAAACCGTACGTTATATAAATTTTTCTTGATATCATCTAATTGTTGTGGAACGTAAACTTTTCTTGGGGACCAGAGAGCTTTGGATATTACATTCGTCGAGAATTTACACGTCGAACCGGGTGGGGAAAGAATCGAACAGATTTTCACGTGACGAGGGGTAACGTCGAGAGTTACGTTTCCGACCATGCACGCAGCATGCACGATGACTTGTCATCGACCAAACAGCTCGCGCAAATAAAAACAAAACCAAAAAAAAAAAAAAATCACAAAGCTGTCACACAAACACTTTAATTGTGCGCCATCGAAATACATTCGCTACTTAAAACACGCGACAGTGAGCGATGAGCGCGCGCGCGGCGACGTGTGTGCTGCAAACGAGTCATAATTACCATTATCAAAGTAAAATTTGTGGAAATCCATTCCCTCGACTAAATTACCTAGAGCCTCCGGCTCGAACGCGGTCAGGTGTGGATCACAGATTTTCCTGAAAGCAAAAAGAAATAAACGACGTGTGGCGTGAAAAACAAATTACACGCACGATACACTCGTCTCGTTTCCGTTTGTTGTCCAACAATTTCTCAAACGATTCGATTTTTAACGTAGACTCCCGGGTCGCTGCACGCTTTGAGCGATCGGTGTTGAGAAAAAATGTTTCACGTGAAAGAATCGACCTCTCAAATCGCGAAACTATTTTTGAAGAAAACGTGAACAATACACACGACGCGCGTCCCCCGTAAACAGCGAGGAAACGCGTTGCAATAATAAACAAATTTATTCTACCGTGCATGTACGAAACGAGCGATCGCAAATGTTTTAAACGATTGATAGTAAAAAAAAAAAAAAAAAAAAAAAAGGGCGAAATAAATTCGACATCATCCAGAAAATCGCGCCGTATTTATTTATACACACACGACAAATTATTGAGCGGAGATATGTGCTCGCGCGCGCGCGAACCGACGCAAATTTGTGCCGAGTGAAAGCTCACACGTGAATATTTCACATATTCATTCACAAAGAATATTGTATTTCCCGTAAAAAGAAAAAAATGCGCGATAATGACATTCGCACGAGTTGCGATCGAGCGAGATCGCAATCGAGTGCTGCCTGTCACTGAAAATCGATCGAATCGCACAGGTTCGTTTTTATTATTTTTTTTTTTTAACACGCCTTGTCTTGCACTCGAAATACAGAGAAAAAGTTTTTTTACGCAAAACAAAAAAAACACTGTAAGCGCATTTAACGCGCGTTTCACAGCGCATTTTTGCACATTTGCGCGTGTGTGTTCGCTCGATGTAATGTTTAATTAACAGTCGAATTATCGAAAATCAGATATTTCTGACACACGAATTTAATCGCTGATCGCGCTAATCCGAATATAAACGACATTAACGTGAATTGTCGTACGCGAATGCGATAACGACTTCGAAACGAGCGCGAAATGTATCGGAATAAAAGTTTCACAAAATAAGTACGCTCGAAAAAAAAACAAGTTGCGCAAAAAAAATGTAAATTTACAAATCTAAAAATGCATACGATTGTTTTCCCATCAACATTTCGTACGCGAATTTTGTTTTTTTTTTTCAATTATTATCCGCACAGATAAATAACATTTCGTTAAAGTTTTGTTTGACGTTGAAATGAATTATTCGCGAAAAACTCACGACGATTCGCGTTTTCTCTAGTCTTGAATAGTTAACGTGGGACGTGTCTGAACTTACGTGTACGCCTCGAAATCTCCGGTATTGATGCTCTCGATCAACTGCTCGGTCATCTTGATGATTTCCTGTCGGCGCGCTGGAATCGTCAACAGATCAATGAGTGAGATCGATCCGTGTCGAGGCGCCCGACACGCCCGTAGGGCTCTCGTATATACCGACACATTTTTACGGCACAAACACAGAGTTGCATGCACTTTTATATATATATCTATCTCTTATCAAACTTTTTCACTAAAGCCCTACAATAATATCGTCGTGGCTCGGAGCGACGAGCCAGGGAGACTCGTCGCGAACAAATGAATCTCTCTCGTGTAGTTCGCGGGGGGTTTTTTTTTTTTTTGGTCTTTCGCGGCCGAATCGACCGAAACCGCCCGATCGGAAGACGAGTGGAATTTTGGAAGAAATTTCAGTCACAAACTGGAGCGGTGGGATAATTTGCGCGCGTGCGCATGCGATTACGTTTGGCGCTTCGCAAAATAAAAAAAAAAAAAAAAAAAAAACAAAGACGGTTATCACTTGGAAAAAATTTCACGGAACAATCGGTTGTTGAAGAATAGAACGAAATCGCGAAAATGCCGCTCAAATCGGCGACTGAATGCAACTACGCGCGTGGCTCGCGGTATTTTTTCGGTTACCGCACGCGGATTCTTCTCTCACGCTCACTTCGTTCATTCAACAACAGCGCACTCATCCATGCGTCCATCCATTCATCTCGATCTCACCCGGCGAATTATATTTTTTTTGTTTTTGTTTTTTGATCGTGTTCGTGCTCTTCTCTTCGTCGAGAAGACGCGACGCGTGCACGCGCAAATTCGAGACGTACGTCCGAACGATTTGTTTCTACAAAACGAACGGCCGGATCGGTTGGATTTGACCCTTTAACCTTGTTTGTTCGCGCGCGAGTTTCTTAATTTCATATCAATGGCGCAAATACGTCGCAATGACGTTCAATTTTTTTGTTTGATGATCCCCAATTGAAAGTCACTTTTTTTCTAATGCGCGCTAAATTGATTGATTTACGACTGTCCGATCCAACGGTCACGGCGCGTTCGTCGATGTGTTTTACTTACGTCACAGACCAGCAATTGCGCACACGGAAATTGTGATCATTCCCCTTTGGATGCTAAGAAAAAAAACTCCGTGCGAAGTAACGCACTCCGTTACTTCGCATCTTCGATTCTTGTGTGAATTCTTTGCACCTGTGTATCGGGTTGTTTTTTTTTTTTTTTTTTTTTCGTGTCAAATTCCTCGAGGAAACTCAATTGTGATCTCGCATCGGAACAAATCGACTCGTAAGAGGTTTCTCATTCGAAAGGTTTGTTTCAAATCGTATTTTCGTATTAGAATCCGAGAATAATTACAACGTCTTTGCCGCGAATCGAACGTGAAGAAAACACGATCTCGCGCGTGAGATACAACAAAGCAAAAAAAAAAAAAAAAAAAAAAAAAAAGAGAGGCATATATGTATATGTATGTATATGTATGTATGC
>NW_018020841.1:43338-118093 GCF_002006095.1 Pseudomyrmex gracilis | reverse complement strand
AAAAAAAAAAAAAAAAAAAAAAAAAAATTGAATTTTGCAATCGAGACGAATCGAACGAACGTTTCGCTTCTTTCGGGCGATGAGAGAGTCAGTTCGCAATTGTTATCTCGCTAATCCACCACTACCATATCACAACCGCCCAGCTACGCTGTGCGATATACACACAGTGTGTGTGTATGTGTGTGAGTGTGTGTCTGTTCCTCTGCCTGTCTGTCTGTCCTAACTAATTAAACTTTACCGCACTTCGGGTATTCTATTACGTAGCTAACGATCCCGGAGCCGCCGATCGATCTGTCTTCGGGATATGTTTATTGTTGCGACGAGAGCGTGACGCGCTCTGTCCGCAACTCTGTCCGTTTACCGTTACTCTCCACGCGGCCCTATGTGCAATTATGTGAATTATGTGGGAGAGAGGCGTTGCGAACTTCGCTCCACAATTTTCGTACAACTCGGATCTCGAGTTGTACGATAAAATTGACGAGAGAAAATTGCTCGCAAACAACATCTCAAGGGCGCTTGCGAAAACTTATTTTTCTTTCAATTTTTAGAGAGAATTTAAAAAAACAAAAATATAATCAATCGGACTCGCGGATAGTCGCTGCGTAATCGAACACCGAGATCACTTATGTCTCGTATTACAGAAACTAAAACTATTGTACAACGCATGTGACAGCACTTTGAACTGTGTACATATTATGATGAATCCATGACGCCGGTTCGAGAGAGAACAAAGCATCTTGCGATGAGAAAAAAAAAACTGAAGCATCTTCGAGCTCCGCGAAGCTTGTAATAAAAAAAGAAAAAAAAACAAACAAACAATTTCTCAACATAGTTAAATTTTAATCAAAGTCCGGCTTCAGCGTTTCTTTTCCTCGCAACAAACGTGAATTTTCCCTCGTGAATTTTTTTGCGAAAATGAAGAGAGATTTGCGAGTGAGTCGAGAGGACGATATCTCTTCTTCTTACAATTCTCCTCTTTTCCGCGACTTCTTTTCTCTTTTTCACACGTCGCGACGTGATTTCGCACTTTACCTGAGCACTGGGAGTTCGTCGAGAGCTGGCTGCAGGTCTTGATAGGACACACGATTCTTAAGTCTACAAGCAATATACGTATGTAATATCTCCTTCGTGTTGTTATAAAAAGAATATAGGCCAAGGCGGGGAGTAAAAAATTTTTCAAGGCTAAAAGCTGCTGTTTGTTGTTGCTGTTATACCGACACGAGGAGGATCAAGCGTCGTCGTGTTCGCAACGTTATTTCGCACATTTTCGGAGCGGATTTTTCGACGCGGATCGCGCGACAAAATCCAGCCCGATCGCGCGCGCGAGTGCCCGTCATCAACGTAAAATAACAAATCGGTGGTAATATTATATATCGCAATCAACTTCGTATCACGTAACGGCGTTTGTTTCCATTTGCTTATTGAAAATTGAAGCGACGACGAAATGACGCAATCAATAATACAAATAACAGCGATAATCCACGCAACGCTCGCGAAAACAGCACGCGCGCGCGCACAATAACGCGGTCTCGCGGTTTTTAACTCGATCGAAATGCAAAGGCTATTAGCTTAATCCTCACGTGCGGCATCGTCTAAGAGGATTAACCGTCTCTCCCTCGGGAGTTTCTTTATCATTATTCGTTTTATCGTCGTCGTCCTCCTCTCCTGCTCTGTCGTTTCCATCGTCCGATCGCAATATCGCGAAAGGCTTTTTTTTGCGCGACGGCTATTATCGTCAAACGATATGCCGCGGCAAAATTCTTTGTTTTACGATTTTGGCGTGCACTGCGCAAACACGCGCGTTCCTCCGTATTGCGTTTTTGTTACTTTTTTTTTGGTTTTTTTTTTTTAACCAATGCAACACGCAAATTCGAGTGGATCCTCCTGTGTGTACATCCCCTCCGTTAGTTCTTGCGTCGTTGTTGTCGATACGACACGTTCGGGGGCTAAATATCGTGTGCACGCTCGCGTGTAAATTTATGTACAGAAGAGAAGACGCGCGCGAGTAGTCGGGGCGGATTAGGGAAGTTTCGGGTGCGCGCGTTGTACGCGCGCTAACCGACGACGGAGTCTTAACCACATTTATCACCCCCGCTGTGTTTCGCGGATTAGATTCGATATTCAGGCGAACGCACCACCGTGCACACAAGCCAGTTTCCAACTTGCCGTGTGTATCGAGGGCGGATACACGTCGCGCGACGTGGGTGGTGGTCTCGCCATTGCTCCGGAGAGAACACTATCCGGAACTATCCCACATACAGCCATTTCGAAAAGCTTTCCCCCGCCTCCATTGTCGCGAAACTCTAACAACGCAAACCTTCCTGTACACGTTCGAGACGCATAGAACGAGAGATCGGCGAAACAAATTTGCTCGAAAAAGATCGAAGATTTAAATGTTTTCAGTTGGAATATAAATTGCATTTGCATAGCGCATTTTTGAACAACAAATAATTGGAGACACGTAAACAACTAAGATTAACACATCTTTTAATTTTGTATCTAATTTCTTTGTGTGTCTACAATCATTTAATCTCTAAATTTGCCAAATGTAATTTATTCCAATTGAGACTTCAAAAATTGACTTCAAAAATTTTTGCACAACGTCCTCTCGCTATTGCCGTTTTTTTTTTTACATTTGGATTAACCCATTTGCATCATAAGCGCATATATGTGCGCATTTTGCCTGGCCACTATCACCAGAGCGCATATATGCGCGCATTTTACTTAGGCATTTATCACCAAAGCGCATAAAAAATTAGCGCACCAATAATTAGATTCCATTCCGTTTATTTTTGTGAATCTATAATGAAGTAAAAATTCTTTATTTATGCAATATTGATTTTATTTTTCATATTTTGTAACATTTTCATTAAAATTTAAATACAGTAAAAAAAAATTTTGGTGATAAGAACGAATTTTTGACTTTTCTTTGTGATGCAAATGGATTAACCGACACGAACCGAAGACCATTCCTGATTTTATCATTTTATTTATTCAGTATTTTTGTTTTATTACGTTGGTTGCGCAACAAAAGTCTGTTTCGTTCGGAATGAAAATCGATTCCCCCCCTTCCCCCCATTTGCGTTAATTTAATCCGATTCCAATCGCAAGACAAATTGATCGAACGCGCAACAGAGTCAGAATTCGAAGCGGATACGAAGACGACGTGTGTACATATATATAGTATATACCGGAGCAGTCCGTCTCGGTTACTTACTACTTGCGATGAGCGTAGATAGCGTCATGTTGAACGTGCGATATTGATGATGGATGGGACAAACGTAATCACACAACCCGAGTTCGATCCGTTCATTACTGTGATGAACGACGGGGACCGTAACGTGCTCTCTCTCGCTAATGACGTACATATCGCGTTCGCTCCCCCCTCCCCCCCCA
This sequence comes from Pseudomyrmex gracilis, assembly GCF_002006095.1. Taxonomy (NCBI): domain Eukaryota; kingdom Metazoa; phylum Arthropoda; class Insecta; order Hymenoptera; family Formicidae; genus Pseudomyrmex; species Pseudomyrmex gracilis. The sequence continues at coordinate 114,697 of NW_018020841.1, read as the reverse complement.
AAAAAAAGAAAAATTGCACCCGCGTACACACATACACAGAAAGCAATTGCTTGAAACCCAAATGAAAAAAAAAAAAAAACACGCCTAATTGTACTGTTGCATAATTTCTCTATTTATTTGAAACACGTTATTTCTATATTTTTCGCAAGCATCATCATTTCCGCGAGCGAATATTCTTTTCTCTACGGGAATACACGAGTTTATTTATATAACGGGAAGGATTTCCCTTATTAATTCAATTTTTTTTTCCGACGTGAGAGCGCTTTATGAGAAGAGAGCGCTCAAAGGAAGCACGAGGCGGCCCCACGTGTGTCTCACAATAAGCCGCAAGACGTGAGGTTCCAACAGCACGATGGTTGCTGCGCGCTCGTCTCGCTCGCCTCGCTCGCGTTTCCTCCGCGGTCGTCGACGGTTCCCTTACCGTCTTCGAGTTCCTCGGAGCTCCGGATCCGGGCGTAGCGGCTGCTGTCTGTCATCCGTCGCGCATCCAGTTCTGCATCGTGGCGTTTGTATTTGTCGTTTTGGTTTTTTTATTTTTTGGTTTTTTGGTTTTTTTGCGAAGAGAGGAAGGCGCGCGTGTAGGCGGAGAGACACAAGGCGCGCGATCACGAGGCAGAGTGCGCGCGGCAGTGCACGTGCGGCATGCAGAAACACACAGACACAAACAGAAACAAACTTTGATTTGACACAACGTCGAGAGTACACATGCATCGTGAGTTGTAAAAAATTCCGCGAGGGATGATTCGGAAGAGAGAGTTGAAGAGGGATCGGGGGAACACGCCGACAACTCGAAAGCGCTAATTCGTCGTCATTTATGTGTGTACAATAACTCGATATCCTGCGCGAGCGCGCGTCTCGATTAATTAATTAAAACGCGCGCAAACTACAAATATTTAGAGAAGATTTTCAAAACGTTTGTTAATTTAAAATCGCCACTCGAACGTCGCCCCGTGTCCGATCAAACGAAATTCCAAATAAAATTTATCGCCGTCACACGTTGTGCACGCCGCGTGCTGATGAGAGTATCCGCGCGCCTCGGATATCTCTCGCGAGGGAGAAGGTGGAGAATTTGTTTCCATCTACAATTTTATTTTTCGATTCGATGGCCGTTCGCGATCATACAATACATACGCCGCGACGGTTGCCGTGAAAAAGCGTCATTTCGACGTTGCGCGCACTCGAAACAACGTGCATTAAATCCCATCGCGGCGCGCCATTCCGGCATCAACGTTAATAATCGCATTAATGTCAATTGCCTCGTTGCACGCGGCCGGCTACTCTACTTTGACGTAACAACACGCCGGTCAAGGTAACGTCGTCCCGATAATATCCCGAAAGACAGAGCGCGGAGGACGCGATTAGCTTTTCCGGATTAAATATCTTGGCTTGCGAGTTATCGGCTTATAAACGGCGACCGGAATAAATTGCGAGGTAAAAGAGGACACACAGGACGGAGAGATAGAGAGGGCGCATAATTTATACAACGGAGCTCGGAAATTTTCTCCGATGAGAGAAGCGCGCGCGCTTACGAGATTGCGCATTACTATACGCGTTTGTCTTTCGCGAGATACGTCGACGACAAAAGGATAAACCCCGACTTTTCTATTCCATTCGAATCTCTCTTCGTGCGGGATCTCCACGCCGGAGACGTATATTACGTTATCGCCGAGACACTCCGTCCGCATTATGACGTTTCAATAAAGCGAGAAGACTGCAAGAATATATAAGAACTCGGTCGCGAGTTTTCTCGAAGGAAAAAACGCGATTTTTGCATTTTTCGCGAATTAACACGAAAAAAAAAAAACACAAAAATTCAAAAAATGTCGAGCACGAGTTGAAAAACGAACGTTACAAGTCGCGACAAACCGAGCGCGCTCCGTTTTTTATCATCACGTAAATATCGCGTAAAACTCGGGGAGAGGTCGTGCGCCAAGAACGCTCTGTCCCGTAATATTGTCACGATATATATAATAGTTAATCGTAAATTGAGCCCGGACGCAAATTTGTCGTCATTAATCCCGCAGTTTTTTGCTCATTCGTTATTCGATTATTTCTCACGCGCGCGAGAAAACGCGCGGTCGCGAATCCGTGTCCCGTTCTCGTAAATCACAACGAGCATATTAACGCCGATTATTTATGAACGGCGCAAATGAACGCGGTGGTTTTTGCATAATACTTCTGTCTGGCCGCGGATCGTAAATATTTCTACATTACGATCCGTATTTCCGATATTACACCCCGAACATTACCCTTATTGCTCGTTACGACGACAACGACATACATTTTCGCACCAAACAGAAAAAATAAAACAATAAATTAAAAAACACGCGCCCGTGTGAAAAAAAACCTTTCCTCGATCACAGGTCGCGGACCTTTTAACCAACAAACCGCCGCGCGCGGCAATTAACTAAGAGCGAATCGGTACATCCGCAGCGCGACAGTGAAAATAAAAAAAAAAAATAAAAAATAAACGAGAAAACAATTAAAGTGAAAGCCACAGAGCACACGGTGCTTTCCACCCTCTGGAAGAAAGGGAGAGGCTTTTTTTTCAGGCGGGAAGGACGAATGATAAAGGATGTGCGCGATGTGCTAGAGTAGTACTCGTGCTACAGACCGGTGGCCGAGGAGTCCTGGCGTCGCGATGCCGTCGGCCCGTTGCTGGCGTTGGCCTGGTGACTGGTGCTGGCCGACGATGACAACGACGCGCCTCCCACCTGGCTGTTCTGGCTGTTGTTGCTGCTACCGCTGCTGCCTCCTGCGCTGCCAGCTAGTCATGCAATCAACCAACCAAACACGAGCTAGTGTCAAACGTCAAAGAAGCCTTCGCGCGCGCGTGTCGCGTCGATATTTATGTCGCGTCCCGCGTTTCTCGACTGCTCCCTCGACCGACGATCGCGGCTTTGCGCTCTTCTCTCGTTCGCGTTTTCTCCCTTCGCGCGGAATAAAATAATGACCAGAAAAACAGCGCGTTTACGCGCAATCGTTCTCGAATCGTTCAAAACGACCGAAAAGAATTTTTTTCAGCCAATGTGTCTCGAGAATCAATGGACAAAAGAAAATGTAAACAATTTATTTCGCTTGTTGCACGAAAAAAATTCAACAATCACGCGATATTGTTCGTCACGAGACATTTTCCCCCGATTTGAACGCGGAATTCAACGAAACGTCGCTCGGTATAAAACGCGATCGATCATCGCGGTTCTATTCCCGGTGCTCGAATTCGTAAATAATAAAGATCGGACGAAAGAGCGCAGAGAGAAAGACAGGAGAAGATGAGAAAGAAAGAGAAAGATAGAGAGAGAGAGAGAGAGAGAGAGAGAGCGAGACAGCACAGGGAACCGCGTCGCGTGATATATCGTCGGAAGAGCGAGCTGTCGGACGCGCGGCGTCGTATTTTATCACTGTGTGTGAGTCCCAAGTGAGGGACGGAGAAATGGGGGGAGGGAGAAGAACAGAAAGAAACTTGATAAGGTAAAGACAAGGAGAACCCCGTCGTCGGTCGATCGACGGGATTAATTGATTATTCATCGGACAGTACTGTGTCTACGTGTGCGTGAGAAAGCGTGTCGAAAAGAGGTCGAGGAGCGACGATGTGGGGAGAGAGAAGCGGAGCGATAAAAAGCGCCTGGGCTTCTCACCTTCTCCCGCGTCGCGCCCTTCGCAAAAGTGGATGGGGATCGTGAAGAGGATCTTATTTGTCGTCTGAAAAGAAAATCTCTAAACACGCGTGAGTGTGTGCAACGTGAAGAGAGAAAGAGAGAGAGAGAGAGTGTGTATGTGCGTGTGTGTGGGTGACGCGCGCGAAAAAAATACGGACGCAAGCTTGATGAAAAAAAAATGATACATGAGAAAAGCGTTTTCGCGCAACGCCAAAGAGGATAGAGTGCGAAAAAGGCGGGAGAACGCATTATCATTATTATTGTACGTACGATATCTCGTGTGTAATATTGTCAAGAAACTGAAAAAGGTAATTTAGTAAATAATATACATATGTGTGTGTGTCATAAATAATTCCAAGTCATGCTCGCCGGGTTTTACTACGAGCGAGAAAACCGGCCCCGACCGATTTCTGCCGCGTTCTCGTTTCATCAAACGGGATATTATATATTTATATATTGCTGGTGTGCGCCGAGGTTATACATGTATATACACATATGTGTGATTGTATGTGCGGCTCTCTACGGAGAATCTCGATTATAAAGCGTGAAAGCAGAAATGGGTCATCCGGTCAACCTTACCGATTCGTCGATCGGACCGCAACACGCTGGTTGCGCTTCAAGCGTCTTCTTCCGTGGGTCTACCATCTTGTCCTGCGACACGAGGAGAGAGAGAGAGAGAGAGAGACTGCGGCAATTAATTAAAAAGCGACGATCGTTCCAAGTGCGCGGTATTTCTCATCCGCGATTATTTTCGGTCTCGACTCGTTTTTACGAACGAGTCCGTAACGAACGTAGTCACATAACGTAAATATCTTTTTGTCTTGTTAAAAATATTTCGCAACAAATATCCTGCGTATGTTTCATTGCATTCCTTCCACTTTCTTCGTCGTCTGTTTGAAATCGACGGACACTTTTCGAATCAGATCGGGAAATTCTAAAGAGACGATGTTACGCGATGATATCGGGGAGATGATCCTTGCGATCGCGCAAGTAGATTCGAATATACGCCACGTGGGGACAACTTGTCTAATGATTGGTCGCCATTAGATCGAAGGAGGGGAGAAAGTGGGTGAGGCTTGATACAGCAACTTGCATTCCACGGGCTCTCGCGTCACCCTCTCCAAACACACGCCATTCTCTCTCGGAGATTCATTTCACACACGTACGAAGGGGATCGAGAGCGTCTCTCCACGTGCGATCGGACGTTCACGTTGACGTTGATTTCTCGCACCGGGGGGATGAGAGAACAGAATCCAGAGAGGCAATTTCGAAAATGCGTATCATATCGACCGTCTCGCGCACACACACAGAATTCGTAACGATCAAACATCACGCGCGCGCGCACACACACACATACACATTTCGCAAAAATATCCGGAAACTAAAACCTGATACCTTTAACCGAGTTAATCGTTGTGATCGCACGCGGTTAATCTCCTTTTTGTCCAATTCGCGCGGCGCAATCTGTTGCAATCGTAATTGGATCTGAGCGAATTCGACGCTTTGCGAATCAATCGACAAACGAAGGGTTATCTGTCAGCGAATAACACCCGCACATCACAAATCCGTTCCTTCTGATTCGAGAGAGAGCGACTCCACTTGTTCCACGCTGCATTAACGGCCGCGAGATCTACAAGCAGTGGTGGGATTCACGAGAAAGAGAGAGACTGTCTTTCTTCTTCTTCTTCTTAAAATCTATATAGACCTCAGGATTGAGAATCGCGCGCGCGAGAGAGAATGAAACTTCAATTTAAATTCTCCGCAAATCCGCTAATTGAACATTTTCCAATCGCCGTTGCGACATTTTCATCTCAAGAGGACTTTTCTACCAGAGGAAGAGAAATTTCCCCGAGAGAGACAGAGACAGAGAGAGAGAGAGAGAGAGAGAGAGAGAGAGAGAGAGAGAGAGAGAGAAGAAACCGTAATCTTCGCGCGTCGAATCCCACCACCGGAATCTTGAGTATTACCTTGGGCTCCTTGAAGGAGAACCGCGGCAATTCCGAGGGGGTTGCCCGTACCCTGAATCTGAGTCTGGTTCGGGATCTGCTTGTTTGTCGCCGCCGTGGCCGCGCCGACCGCCTTGGAGAACGCGGACATTGTCGCGGGGCTGCTCGGGGGTGTACCTTGGAGGTAAACGAAAGACAAGAGCCTTCGATTTCAGGGTGGCGATGTTGTTTGTTTTGCTCCGAGCGGCAAAAAAAAACAAACCGGTCGGCAATCGACCGGTCCAATGACATCAACAAACAACAAGGGAGGGTGAACGGCCCAACAAAGCGTATGAAGAAGGCGGGAGGGAAAAAAGCGAAGCTCTGGGTGGCGACTGTCGTCTTGACGCGACCCATTACGTCGTTTGTTCGCTACCGAGAAAAAACGGCGCACGCGGCAAAAGATGACAAAAGGAGAAGCCTTAACTATCGATCAAGTGCCACGAAACAAGGGCGAAACAAGGCGAAACCATACCTCGCCACACACATACACACACACACATATCGGAAACCGGGTTCTAACACAGCCCATTTGTTATGTTAATCATGAACGAGAGTTAGCGTAACGTTATCGAGCCACATCGATCGCCTTCATCAAACGTCGGAGTTAGTATCGACGAGCATTTCATCCAAAATGGGGGGAAGAAGTAAAGCGTGCGGGGGAAAAAAAAAGATTTGCCAGAACAGCGAGAAGATACCGCATACCCTACAGGCAGCGAGAAAAATTTCTCGTTAAGCCTATTTCTGAATTTTTTTTGCCAACAAAACGTCTTGTTGATGAAACAAAAAATTCAGTGGATTTTTCTCGCTGACCCGTAATGTAATCGCAAAAAACTTCTTTTTCCGCGTAATCTCGCGGAAAAGCTCGAAAAGTTAAGCTAGAGATTAGTCGAGGGAAGGTTTCCTCGAAGTGTGGAAGAACGAGTTTCACGGAAGAAAGAGCAAGAGGTTCGGTTCGTTAATTGGTCGGGATTTATTAGCGATTACAATTCGGCGCGTCGAATGCGATTATTTACGCATAGCAATGGCCTCGAACGCGGTAAATTTTCGCTCCGCGCGTAGACGAGATTTATTCTAGAAATAGATCCTAGGAGCCCGCGTCTATGTGTGTGTGTGTGTGTGTGATCGTGACCCGACTACATACGTAAGCGCGTCTTAGTCGCGTCGCGAAAGTTCGTTTTGCATATAAGAGACGCCCCGTCGGAGACAGTTCGCGATTATTAATATAGAACCGGCGCAAAGATGTTTGTATGTGTGTGCACAAAGTTCTTCGGGCTCCCCTCGCTTTTGTCTCTCTCTCGCGTTTCTTCACGATTTTCTCACGAGCGAGCGAAATTCATCCGACGTTTATTGAGAGATTGCCAAGTCCATGGAATATTAATTAAACGGAAAGATGAATGTAAATTTACTCGACGCGAGAAGATTCTGACGAAAATTTTAATTGAAAAGCAAGTCGCTTCAAGAAGAAGATGCTCAAAGTTAAATCCGTTCTCCGGCCGTTGCGTTTATTTCTTAAAACTCCCGCCGGATCGATCGCGAAAGAAGCCGTGAAGGACTTAGGACTTATTCAAATACGCTCGGTAAACACACCGACTGTGTGTGTTGCGAGTTCGCGCGCACTCGATTGGTTCGCGCGAACCAAGCGATATGTCGGCGACGACGGAATTAATTATTTGAGACAATCCGCGGAGAATTATAAAAAAAAAAGTCGAAGAGAACGTAAAACAAAAACAAAATCAGAACATTCGAGAAAGCAATTCGCGAGCGAAGATTGTTTCTCGGCGAACGGCCATTACAAGCAGGAAATATTTTCACCGCCGGCGTAAACAAACGACGCTGTGCACAAAATACAGACACGTGTAAATGAAACTGCGAGCGAGAATGCGACCAAATCTCCGTGAGACTCACCGTAAATCTCCTTCGACGAACCGGGTGCGCTGTTGGCCGACATTACGATCTCTTCTGCAAACGGCGTCGTTGCTAAATCACGAGAAACACGACACTGTCACCGCGACAAAACAAAAAACAAAAAAAAAAGGCGACACGACACACCAGACGCCGCGGCGAAATTCACGTTCTCGTCTGATAAATAGCGCGGATATTGTCGCGCGCGATATCAGTCGTAAAACAAAAACAAAAAAAAAAAAACCAATTCAGTGGCGAAATATAAAATCGCTCGTTCGAAACCGCGCGAGACTCCTCGCTCGTTCGCGAACGACGTCTCGAATCGCCGCCGATCTATTTTCAAGTAATGCCAAGCGGCCAGGTATTTCTGTTGACAGTACGTGGTCTTCGTGCACGCGCGAGGCGAGCACGAAGCAAAGTGGCGCCGCGGTGTCTTGAGAGAAAATCGCACGATCGACGGAGACGAAAAATTATAGCGTGTACTTATTCGCGCGCGTCGAAAATAAGAAATTGAAGAGCACGTATAAGCGAGATATTTGGAAAAATGTAACGATTTGATACGCGGGAATTTATCCAACAAGAGACTCGCTCTATTTTGGAAATATTAGCGCGCACGTTACATTTTGTAACATCAAATGTTACAAGAACAAAATCCGCCCTGCGGGATGGAAATCCCGGTCGTGTTCTCGCCTTTAACGTAAGGTAATTTTAGGCTTAAGTCGCGAGCTTTCCACGTTAGTTAGTTGGTTCGAGCTTAATTATAACTTTCGAGCTAACTATCACTCGTGCGCCGCTTTTATTATAACGTAGTTATAACTAATTTAGCGAAAACGACTTCATTATGCGCGCTTACACGTTCGAGACTCGCGCGAGAAGAATTGACAAGCGCGCGCGCGTTCGTTATTTTATTATCCCTCTCCCGAATGTCGATCGCACACAACGTGAATATCGCACGCAAGAAATACGGCTCGTCATCGCGACGGAAATTGAATTGTTTCCTTCGGTTTCCTTCCGAACAAATCGAGGCGGATATTAATGTTTTCCAGTCGCAGAAGTGCGAAAGTAATTAAAGCGAGATTATATATATGTATTTTTTTTTAATATAAAGTCTCTTATTTTCCTTTTAGAAAATATAAGGAGATGTTGTTGCAAAAACTTTACTCGCGTGTAATTTTGGGAAATCGAAGCGGAAAAACTTGTTCCGACCGACTTTCAAACGTTGATTCAAATTCTGCCGCTTCAGAAGCACACACACGTTTAATAAAAATTAGATAGTAAGCTTTTCGAAAAGTAGAGATCGTCGATTTTGCCAACGACTCTCCTTCACATTCAAGAAAATGAATCAAAAACCGATCGAGTAATCCGATCACTTTCACACTTGTGTACATTATACACGCAGGAGATGACATAATTTATACTGGAAATGGAGGATTAGCTGTCAAGAGAGAGGGAGAGAGAAGGAGAGAGAGAGAGAGAGAGAGAGAGGGAGAGAGAGAGAGAGGGAGGGAGTTAGTGTAATGAGGTAAATTAATAACCGTCACAGTCTGATTAGACACAGACGTCCAAACACGGCAATTCAAAGGGTAACATTATCCCATCATCTCAACGCAGTCGCGAGGTTTAGTCGATCAGTTTGATTAATGTCAATCACGATGATCCGCCGAGACAGTTATAATCTCGATCTCTGCGTTCTCACAGTAGCTGTAATGCGATTTTCCAGTCGCGCTGCGCATCAAGAAAGAGGGGGGTGGGGTGTCTCAGGAGGATCCACGCACACGTTTCGGATTGTGGGATTAATTTTGAGATTGATTAAAAGAGGGGAGGAGTCGACGCGCGTAATGGGGAAAGACAGAGAAAGAGAGAGGAGAGAGAGAGAGAGAGAAATAAAGAGAAAGATGGAGAGAAAGAGAAATTATGAGAAAAAGAAAAAGAGTCAGAGACGAGAACAATTTTCGAAATGTTAGTCGACGAAACAAGTTCGGGAGAGACGGCAAAAATCCGCTACATGATTTTCGCAGAAGCGGCAACAGAAAGGGTGCAAAAGCTCGGAAAATTCGCAGGAGCCTCTCGTGAAAAATCGATCTCTCCCATCCGCGCGATAATCCACCCTTCCCGACCGATCTTTTTCTCCAATAGAGAAATATTTCACGTGGAATAGATACATTCTGTCCAATATATACGGGGTTTGGAAAACATGACAAAGCACGCAGACGATTTTCTCGGACATATGCCGGAAGTGGGTGGCAAATCGTTATCCCTTTCCTCCCTTCCTCTTCCTGGAGACGCGATCATAAAACGTCGCTCTTCGTTCGGTAAATCGCATCCCGTGTTATTAAACCGAGTGAAGATTTACGATTATTTCGCGCACGCGCATTGTGTCCAGTTTGAGCTTGCCGATTAAAAAGATTTCAATTTTCGCGATCGCGTCGAATTTTTTATTCCGAAAGCGACGTCGCGCGAACAACCCTCACATATCCGAGATCGCGTTGAAAGGCTTTTGTTTCACTTTAATTGTTTTGCACAATAAAAATGTCACAAATTTTGGTTGTTATATTTTTTGCTGCACAGAGCGCGAAGTTTTGATCTCTCAATGTTAATACACGGTTTATAAATAATCCGTCCGCTCTGACAAGTGGCGTTATTTAATAACATTCGATCGGTATTTCTCTCGCCGAAATCAATAATGCAACAAAGTGATTAAATTTACATGTTCAATTTTCATAACGAAGTGAATTTAACCGCGCGCGGAATTTGCACGCTCTACCACATACACTACTAGTGCGCACCAAAATTCACGGATTCCGCAAAGTTGCGTTAACCGCAAAATATTACTGCGATTACCATTAGTTGTGGTTTTTGGTTGTTCCCGCCGACTCGCGCGACCGATCGAATTTCAAGCCGGATTGAAGCGACGCGCGCGAATTCAATTCAAATTCGCGACCAAAACGCGTTACGCGCGCGCTCGCCTAAACCAAAGGATAATTCTCGCCTCGTCGATTTCGATCAAATCAAATGCGAATCTATCCGGGAGGAGGAAGAGGGTTTTGTCCAAGAATCACGCGCGATACCATCCGCGCGTGTTCCAATCGCTTACGCGCGTTTAAATCACAAATCACGCGAACGGGAGAGGCCGATCGCTGCGGGCGATCATTGTGTGCGCTGTGTGCGCGATCGCCAAGGTATCAAAAATTACAATACACAACATTGTGTACACGTAAAAAAATTGCACATACAACGCCAGAGTTGCAATATACATAGAAGAGAGGAGAGACGTTCGAGAGAAGGGGTTTTTTTCGAAACGTTTCTCGATCTCGAGAGAGTTGGTTTTACCTTCGGGTTCTTTGGCAATGACCGTGCTGCTCCGGTCGACGCCGCCCTTCTTATCCTCTGTACAACATATACACATATACATCACGTATATACGAATAAAAGAGAAAGGTGGAGTTCATATCTTATATCATTACATGTAACGCCTAACGTAAATATGTACGCGCGATATCGATACAAAGCCACGCATCTCGCACGACGGAAAGCTAAGCTTCGGTCGTCCACACGAAAAGAAAAGGATTTGCCGAAACATCAAGAAGATTAAATTAACATGCGGCCAGCAGAATAATTCGCTAATTTTGCACAAGCTGACACGATTGAGGCTTTTTTTAATTAATTATCAGAGGCCCGATTCAGTTTGCCTCTCAATCGATAAACTCGAAAATAACCAAGAAAAAAATTCCAAGATGTTGAGCGGAACTCGAGATCTTTTCGGTCGCAAAAGCTGCAAAAAACAAGCCCATTGAGATATTTTTGTTTTGCCAACAAGAAACGTTTCGTTGACGAAGCAAAACATTCAAGTTGGACTCAGCAAATTGTTGTTGCTGGCCGCGGCAAGACTTTTTCTTCCGTGTAGTATCGATACGTACGCAATATCGCTCCTTCGTTCGAAGGAGTAAGTACGCAGAAAAAAAGTGAAGTTTATCAAAACCGCGTGGCAAAGTTTCTCCGCCAAGTTTATATGCGAGAAAAAAATTGATTGTATCAAGCGGATAATCTCTTCTCGGCAAACTTCACTTTTCCGTCAAATAGTCGTCTCTGACGATTTCGCTAAATTGAACAAAATTCCTGAGTAGATGATCACGGGTTCTTCCCGTGACATTGACGGTTCGAGATCTTGGTTGTTATCAATGAGAAGTAATATCGTAAGCAGCGCAAACGACAACGCAGTTCGATTAAAAAAAATTCCGCAAAAAAATGTATCAAAAGTAACTTCCAAGTTTATATAAAAAGAAAAAAAAACACCAAATTGTCTCCTCAACACGTGTCGGCGAAGTAATAACAATCACGGCGTGTGGAATCGCCAGGGAGTTTTTCCGTTCGAGTTTCATCCAACTTTCAGCGACGTGCTTGGCTTTCGCGCGCTATTTCCATCACGAGACGGAAGATATTCCCAGAGTGGATCCGCTCCGCGTCAAAATCCCAAATGAAGCGCGAGAGTAATGCGAAGTGTAACAAAACGTCCCGTCGCTTTCCCGTTTCGTCTAACGATATTTATATTCGAAATGCGAAATATATATTTCACAAGCAATAGTGAAAGCTACGACAAAAAAAAGCCATGCTTTGGTTTTGTTTGTTTTTTTTTATTTTTTTTTTTCTGTTTCCATCTAACCGTCAATCGGCGCATGTATTTTGTAAAAACAATTCTGCGAACAAGATCGCGACATCGAGACACAAGAGAAAGAAAAGGAAGAGGATTTTGTTTTCTATTCGTGCAAAGCACAAAGAAGTGTTGTTGGACGTTTTCTTTTTTTTTTTTTTTTTNTTTTTNATACTCGCTCGCGCGAATTGACGGCGCGCAGTTTTCTTTTTTTTTTTTCGATTTCTTTCGCACGGAGCTGCCCCTCGGCCACTGCACACGCGATAACAATAAATTTCGCGATAACGAGTATTAACTCCGGTAACCCGTGACGAGAAGAGGGTGTGAAACAACGTTCGAGTAGCGTTTGTATAAGCGTTAAGGGACTCGCGTAACGATCTCAAATATATCACGATTCGATTGTTCTTTTTTTTCTCCCTTTTTTTATTTATTTATTCAGGAAGAAGAACGTGCAGAGTGCTGTTATATATATATATATATATATATTATCAAAAACGACATGTCACAGAAGAAACGGTCGTCAGATAGAAAAAATCGATGAGAAAGAGAATCGAGAATCGGTATCACCGGGCAGTAAGTGCTGGAAGGTGCACTTTGCAGTAGGAAAAAAAAAAAGAAAAAAAACGTGCACATACGTCAATAAAAGACACGTATCGATCGTGTCTCGAGTAGTAAGGGAAAAAAAGAAAGAGATTGCGAGACGTGCAGATCGAGCCAATCGTACGGTTTTGATCGCGACGCTCTTTTCGCTCAAATTGCAAATTGCAGATTAGTTTTTTTTTTTTTTTTTTTTTTTTTTTTAACGCAAATGAACGGTCGTCGACGCGCTTACGTTCATCTTTAAATCACGGCTGATCGATCTTGAATATAAAAAAAAAAAAATGACAAAAGCCTCGTTTCTTTAGAATTGATAATTTAATCAATTTTTGTAAATCTACTCAATTTTCATATTGCGATTTGTTGATCATCTCGCAAGTTTATTTTGCAAGAACGAGTTGTCTAACAAAACAAAACAAAAGCAGAAAACCATGGAAGAAACTATTTTTCGCCGTTGCGGGGCAACTTTACGTGCGGTCACGCGTTCCGCTAAAAATGTGCTTTTTCCCTCCCGACACTCGGAGGCTTTACAAAAAAAAAAAAAACGCCGTACGATGGCGAGCAAGCGTGCAACGGCCGGGAAGCATGCAAGAAGCGGATCGACACACAGAAAAAAAAGAAACAGTCGGAGAAAGAAGTGAGTGGAGAGAGAGAAAGAGAGAGAGAGAGAGAGAGTCAATTCCACATCGGCCGATTGGTTTCCAGCCGACGGAGAGCAAGTGCGCGACACAAAAGTCAAGGGGGTGGTGTGGTGAAAAGGCGAAGGAAGAGATAGAGAAAGAGAGAGAAAGAGAAGTGCCACAGAGCGAGAAATAGGGGAACAAAAGTTTCATACAACGGGCTGGTGTTCATAAATCCATAACACCGGGCTAAAACATCGAGAGTCGAGACTTGTGACGACGACAGAGAGAGAGCGTGTGTGTGTGTGTGTGTGTGTCTGATGTATGTCTGTTTGTATACATGTACGTGTCATATGCGTGTGCGTGGTGTGACACTAACAGTGACCTAAAGTCTAAGGACGTGTTCGTGTGACGAGATGCAAGGTGGTGGTTTCGTAGAAGGTGAAGAAAGAGTTCGTTTGGGGACGCGATCGCGCGTGCGATCGCCTTCTCAAACGAGCTTGGTGCACATGGAGAAAGAGTATAGTCACGAAGCGAAGTAAAGTACACATATACTTCGAAAGAGCGAAATCGTACACGGGATTTTCGAGAGAAAAAGAGAGAAAGAGAGAGAAAGAGAGAGAGAGAAAAAGAGCCGCGATTATGTTTGCTCCCGTTGTTTATTTGCCACCGGAATCTTCGAAATCAATTTTACCCTCCCAAGACGCGTGTGCGCGCGCGCGATCAGTTTTCCTCTTACGCAATTTCCCACACGGGTCAATATATGTAAGGTGTCACACCCGTGTGATATTCAATTTTCATCGGCGACTCTTCGCGGTAATCGAAAAAAAGCAATCGAGACAACAATTGAAACGATGACGCGTGACGTTAATTAATTTTGAACAATTATAAGAGTCATCTCGACGCGATTGTTCTCGACGACCGTCGATTCGATTCCGCTCATCGATTATATATCACTTTTCTCCACTTTGTCGTAGCGCTCTAACGATCTATTAAAATGCCGACAATTTTTTTTTTTTTTCGTGATTGTCACTGCCACGTAAATCTCTGACTGTATCTCTCGCCGACGGTTTTCGAAATGAAAAAGTATTCAAGAGAGAGAGAGAGAAAGAGATAAAGAAAAATAGAGAGAAAGAGTATGTCGAGCGCCTATGTCGTAAATGCACATACGCGTTTCTCCCCGTTCGCGCAATTGGCAACGTCCGAGCGATAAATTCATCTTTCCTTTTTTTTTTTTTTTTTNTTTTTTTTTGCTATTGCTCAACGAGCGACTGTTCGCTCATCGCGTCACATCTTGTTCTGCCGCTCTGGTTCGCACGTTAAAAAAACCAGGAGAACAAAATCAGACGTCCCCTCTCACCGACGTCGCAAAATGTACACACGCAGGCTCGGTACGTGGCAGCAAAAAAAACAAAAAAAAAAAAATAAAAAAAAATAAAGAAGAAACACAAAATGTATCCAAAAAACACCGGGACAGGTGTGTGCGAGTGTGAGAGGAAACACAAATATATATTATGTGTATAATATATATAATATATATATATGTATATATGCGAGATGAGATCTAAACGTGCGAGAGTGATAATTTAATAATCGTGGATATGTACGTTGCCTCTGGAGAAAAAAGCTCGCAACTAAATTCCCTTGTTTTGCGCTACTCTGTGTTATGTAACACGCGCGGAATTAACTTGACTCGTGTCGAGAAGAGTCCGCTAAAAAATTTGCAAAAAGCACAAAGAAACAGAGATAGAGATATATGTATATATCGGTAAATAACGTATAGAAATATATAAAAGTCAAGAAAGAGAGAAAGACAGAGAAGCTGCCGTCTCCGAAGATAGCCGCTCGTTAGCTTCGCTTTTAACTCGCAATACGTATATTGAGGCCGCAAATTACTCCGATCGGAAACTCACAAATTTTTCAGAGTCGGACTCTAACGAGCGTCTTTCGTTCGGCGATCAAAGCGAGAGAGAAAAAGAGAGAGAAAGAGAGAGAGCTATCGTGAATCGTGAAAGAAAAACAGCGAGTAATAATTTGAAGAGTCTTCTCTGCGCTAATTGTGTTCTAAGGAATTATCGTATACAAATACACTAAGGCTGTAACAAAAAAAGAAAAAAAATACCACAAGCGACAAGCGACGTGAGCCGGAACGATCGCTTCGGTCGAAAGATCGACGTGAATGAATGAATGGTGATGAAGTAGAAGAAAATGTCAATAAACAGAGATACACAAAACATCGAGATCGGCTGTGAAACAAAATACCATGTTTGCTAATTGACACACCGGATTGATCGCGCGCTTAACTTATTCGCGCGAAATTACTGCGTCTCCTTCTACATACTGCATCGTCTTTCAGCTTCGTCGACGAATTCTCTACATCTAATTACGTGTTACATCTAATTAATCATCTAATTAATTTTCATACTGTGTGTACATCAAGTCGCGAATAATTAAATTATTTCGCGTTACAAAAGCTACAATTTTAATTTCAACCGCTAATTGTTTACAACAATTTGTCCGCCGAGGCTTGAACACACACGCTGTGACGATACGTTCTCTATCGCTAAGATAATAATTTAATCTTGGAAGGCTATCCCCCGCTCCCCCCACCGCGTCTGAATTTCTTGTGTTTTCACGACCGCAGTACAGGGAGTGTGTTTTCTTCTTTTTTTGCGAGATAAAGACAAGACTGATGTGCAAAGAAAAAAAAACACAGCTAATTTATTCGCGCGGACAGAAAGAAAGAGAGAGAGAGAAAGAGAGAGAGAGAGAGAGATTTAGCCGTTCAAGATTAACTTGTCGCCGCAGTTATTTCTACTTTTCAACTACTCTCTACAAATCCATTTTCTCCTCAACATATTGTTTTTACGACTAGAAAAAATATAAATAAATGGAGAGAAACAAAAAAAAAAGATAGAGAGAGAGAGAAAGAAAGAAAGATGGAGAGAATCGCGGTTTGAAATTAGCAAACATCTACATTCTACTGGAGAAACACGTGTTCGCGCGATCGTCAATTGCCTCTTTTGCTGCACAGATCGTATATCGTGAGAAAGCGCTCTCTAATTACAATCAATCTTGCTCGTTTTACGATTAATGATCGCCTGTGCGGCAACTCGCTAAAAAGTGGATGCATTACGTTAACAAGGGTCGAGCTCTATGATAATGGTGGCTGCAGATAGTGGTAGACTTTGTTCTTTTTTTTTCTTTTTTTTCCTTTTCTTTTTTTTTTCTCATGTCCCGCGACCCATCGCAGACTCGTGGTTTTTCACACGCGTCGTCGGATTTTATTTGATTTTTCCCCGAGAAGAGAAGAAGAACGCGGTGTGTGGAGAAAATGAAAGAGAATTACATAAAGACGCGAGGCGTAACAAAAGCGCGAAGAAACCGATGCGAGAGTGAGATCTTGACAGACACAAAAAACTCAAGTGAAACTTTCAAGGCTCGACTTGTGAGGAATGTTGGCGGAGTAATCGAAGGATCTGAACGAGGGCGGATGTTTCTTTTTCTTTTAATGTTTATTTAACACGTTTTTTTTTATTATCTCTCGCGACTAAATAAAAATGTTTGTTCGAACATAAACAGAAGGAGAATGAGAAAGAGAGAGAGCAATAATTTTTAACGAGATTTGAAAGGGATCCGTAGACTTTGCGCGCGATTTTTGACATACGTAATAAAATTGGCGAACAAAAGTTTTCAATCAACTTTTTATTGTTTATTTTTTTCACCCTCGTTATGCAGATCCTCGAAATATTGACCGCTTTTATTCCGAGCGGAAAACGGACGAGGTTACCAGACGATATACACACACATGTGTGTGTGTGTGTGTATATATGTGTACGTGTGTATACAATACAAATACACACGCGCGCTCGCGCGCGCTGTATTCGAGCCGTTAAATAATTGAATGTTGATTAATCGGTCCACGTGTTCGAAATGCACGGTGTTTGCGCTAAAGCGCGATTACTCGTGCTTTATTAATTTGCACATACGCGCTTGTTCGCGAGATACATGGTTTTACGCGCGAAGAGACGTGTTATATGTGCGCGTTTTTCTATTTTTTCTCTCTCTTTTTATTTGCTTTATTTCCTTTTCGCGTCTATTCAACTCCTCCACATTCCACGTCTGGTAACCGTGTGTGCGTGTAATCTGTGTGTGTGTGTGTGTCTCTACGTCTGTGTGTAATTAAAAGACAAAACAGATGCAGAGCAAATGATCACATTTCCGGCCGAATGACATAATGATGGAAACGCGCACTCTAACCGAGTACAAGTTGCACTCTATATGGTCTATGGTGTGTCTGTGATTATCCGATTATACGGTGCACTCTTTCATTTGCTGTCACAATGCGCGTGCGCGCGCGTTACGTCCTTTTATTTATATATATATATATAAAAAATTATGTGTGTGTTATGGATTTGTGAGCATCGAGCTACAAGGGGGTCACAGAATAACAACACAGTGTGTTATCACTTCTCACGCAGCTGTTTCACAAATGTATGTGTCTGGTGCTTTTGCCTTCACGGTGTCTGCTTATGGGGAGAAAAGACACGGGTATACATTGGTTGTTGAAAATCGTCTGATTTTGTGCGAGCGTGTGTGCGTGTGTGTGTGTGTGTGTGCGTGCGCGCGCGAATGTTCGCTCGTGGTCAAATACGTACGTGGGAGAGCAAATGACGTCGATTCGTTTCCATTCAGGCCACGCTGACCAATCTAATTTCGACGTCATCGGCCGTGCAAATGCACAGAGCCAACGCGCGCATTACACCTTCGCGAAGCGCATCCGAATGTGTCAATAATACAAATAAAAATTCGGAAAAAGTGATTAATTGGAAAACAAGCTTTTAGAGAAAAAATGTAAAAATTAAAATAGAGATCTGTAAAAGTTAAAAATCAGTTCTTTTGTCGAACACGTTGATTATTTTATAAAAAAAAACATGGACAAATTGAATTTTTTATTCCTTTACAGATCGGGGCTGAAGACGATAAAAATAAAAATGACCGGAACGTTCAGACAAGATTGAGTTTTTTTTTTCAATACTTTGATATTACAAATCGCCAACATAGCTTTCAGATCTATTTTAATCTTCCAATTCGAAAAAATTAGACTGCAAATCACCGCGCGCTCTGAAAAAAATTGACTTCCGGCGCTGTTTTATTTCATTTTATCTCTTTCGCGAAGATTAATATAACGCGTCGTTCGCACGGGTGAGAAAAATGCATGCGTTCGCGCGTGACAAATGAGTTTTCTTGCGCGCGCGTGTGTGTGTGTGTATGTGCGTCGTCGTGTGTAAAATGGGTTTTGGTAATCTCGGAAGCGCGCGCGAAACGTTGTTGTCCCGGACAACATTCGGCAAACTGTCAATGCTGCATGGGAGGGGCAGGACGCGTGCAAAGATTCGGACGTATTGCGCTCTCTCGCGAGAAAAGCGATTCGTTTTTTCAATCGCGAATTTGACACTCGCGAAAAGAATCCGATTGTTTTTACTCGCGAGCGAAATTATTTTCCAAAACCGCGGATCGGACAACAAGCTGGAGAAAGAATTCGCTCGAATTTCGTCGAGTTAAATGCGAGAAACAGACAATTCGCTCTTTAATCGAGAACTTTTCGCTCGTTTTTTTTTTTTTTTTTTAATTATACGCGCGCCCGTTTTTCGTCTCGTTACAGGCGCGCCACGTCCGCGAGAGTTGCGCAACAATCCTGATATCGGAAGAATTCAACTCCGTCGAAATTATGGGAACGCGCGAGGAAGAGGATGGCTCTCGAATTTCTTCCGGATACCGCGAGACAAAAGAACTCCGCGATCGATGTGCGAACGCGCGCAGTATTTGGTTTCCGGGCCAGAAGTGTGTCGGAGTTTTTGTTTCAAGTTGAACTTGAGAGAGGGGAGGAGGTCTGATTGGGAACCGAGAGAAAAGCTCGAAAGGCTTCTCACACGAGATAAAATTGTTCAGATGTTTTTCTTTTGAGTTTTTACAAGTTCGACGCGATCGAAACAATCTTTTCCTCGAAATTACGACATTATTTTTGCCCGTCGTCGTGCGATAATAATTGCATACTAGAGTGGTTCTTATTTATTCTTGATAAACATTTTGTTTCAAATTTTTTTCGCGACATAAAGAATCGATTTACGCATTGAAATAATTTGTTCAATGTTTAAGAGTTCAGGGGAGCACCTCGTTCGATCGGGCAAAAATTTTTCACAGATTATTTTTTTTAGCAATTGGAACCACTCTAGAAAGTGCTGCAAAAAAAATGGAAAAAGTTGAAAATAAAAGCCACCCTATTGGATGTTTTCACAATCGCAGATTGCACACCTCGAAGCGAGAGAAGACAGCGCTTTGGAAGCTCTCGCTCATCTGTCGCGTATGTATTTGTGTACGTGAATCTCATACAGGTGAGAGACACGTTGGAGTTTCGATAAGAGAAATTGCGAGAGACATCGAACGTCAGAGTTAGCGGGAAACTTGAAAGACAAGCTCGTGTTGCACATACAGGAGGAGAGGCTGATTCGCGAGCGATAACGTATACGTGAGTACAGACTCGGCGTTTGTGTCGGGTCGATGATGAGAGGGTACATAATATACACGTTTAAAATACCGCTCCTGTGTGTGTGTGTGTGTGTGTTTGTGAATAGGCTATTTATACACGAAAAGAAAATTTTGCTGGTCTGACTTTTTGCTGGACTAGCAAGAAGTTACCGCACGGACGGCAAGAAAAATTTGCTAAGCCTAGTAAATTTAGCCTAGTAATTTTGTTGCTTTGCCAACAAAACGTTTGTTTTAGCAAAACAAAAACTTCAGGCGTTTATATTTTTAATGTGTAAATGTATTTTTTTTTGTAAACGTATATTTTTCTTGCCATGTAAAACAGCGAAATTGTTTTTTCGCGATAAGCTTCAAACGCAAGAGACGTGAAACGAGTGTCAATTGCACCGTGTGTCGTGTAAAATTTTGGAAAGAGCAACACAGTCGACGTTGACAGTCGATGGAATTGCGATTCCGTATTACACGGACTACAAACAAAGAGGAGAGAGTAAATATTTATATTGTCTGATTATTTGATTAGCCTCAATTACGAGATCCGTTTGGAAATGAATTCACGATTGTCGCCGCGACTGTCCGCTCTTCCCTCGATGTTGCGTGTGTATGTGTGTGTGTGTACGACGAGGAGATGCCTTCGATTGAACTTCAAAGAGCCACGTGCGTGAAACAGGCCCCAATCGACAAGTGTACAGTCAAAAGTGTGTCGTCTACAAGGAGGCAGAGAGAAAGATCACAAGGCGAAATCGATTTGTATTGTTTCTTGTTTTTCTACAAATCGGAAGAGTTGGGAACAAACTTCAACTTTCTGCGACACTCTCTGCGGAGCACACGTCACAAAAGAATCTCGCGAGAGTATCGACGCGGAATAAAAATTTGCTTATTTTCTCTCGATCTTTTTTTTTTTTTTTTGATTCTCGATTTTATATCTCCGCGGAAAAAAAATCGCAACGTTCGAGAGATTCTTCGTGGCGTGTTATTTTCCGCGAGCGCGTTACCGGTGATCAAAACGCAAGGTGTATTACGCAGAGTAGGGAGAAGGAAGTGTAGGCAAAGGTGTAGTAACCAGAAGGTTAAGCAACGAGTGGGTACTTAACTACTCGAGCTATTGTCCAACGATCGATTTGCACGTGTGAGAGAGAAAGAGAGAGATAGATAGAGAGAGACAGAGAGTATCTCTAATGGTGGATCAATACGCGCGCACTTCTTTCTGCGTTTTATGGTGCAATAAAAACAAATTAATCTCCCCGCGTTGTAAAAATTTTATCCGCGACAAAATGTCGCATCGCGGGCGAGAAAGATCGGATCAGAATACAACAGTCGACTCGGGGCGTCGTCGTCATCGTCGTGCGGATGCGCGAGAAGTGAGTTTTATCTCTCTCTCGCGTTCCGCACAAAGCGCCCGGCCTCGACGTTTTAAGACAATTGTGCGCGCTTTTACAGAACGAAGACTCACTTTTTTTTTCCACAATCATAAAATTCTCAACATCACTAACTTGAAACCACCTAAATAAAGTTCGATATATTAAATTTCTCCTCGTCCTTACGTTCTAATTAAATTTTATCAGATATCTATTTTGCATATTTCTCCGCTTAGAGAAAAAATACACAAAAACAAATGTGTAAATTTTCTACAAATAAAGCTCAAAGTATTGTGTAAACAGAACCGAAGGCCTCCGCGTAAAAATACAGTTTGGAAATCTGAAAATGCGCACGGAAAAAAAAAATTTGCTGAAATAGCACAAGAAATTACTACGTGACCAGAGCAAGAAAAGTTTTCCGAGTCTCCTGAGATTTTAAATAATGAAATAACCATTTAATACAATAGACTCGACCAATTTTTCTTGCTCGCCGTATGACAGCAAATTTTTTTTTTTCCCATAGTTACGCAAACTTGTGCGATAATCCTGCAGTTTCTCATTAAATCTTCTTAACGAATAGAGACTGCGCGCGGTGAGGTAGACGTCGCGAATCCTCGCCGGGAACTTCTACGGATTGTTGTTATCGGTGTATTATCACAAGCGCGATTATTCTACTCGCGTAACGACAATACCGCGACGACGGCAGCGAAATCATAATTCAATCCGATGCTTTCGAGCACAAAGGCGACGTTGCTTTAACAGCCAACAGACGTCAATCGGAACTTCGAGCGGGTGCTCGTTACGGCATGTGTGCACCTCGCGAGCGATTTCTCGACCGAGAGAGACGACGATCGCGTGTGAGAAATCGCTCGCGAACTTTTTACAAGTTTCTCGCAAATTACATATCGACAACGAGATTTCTCGCGTTACCAAACACGAGACGGCGTTCGCGGCTCGATATTTACATCTCTCGCGAAGTTCGCGTTTCAGAGATCGTGTGTAAAAAGCTCTCAGTGAGAGAGAGCTTTTGAACAACCTATAAACTCGGATTTTTTCGTTTTTATTAATAAATTATCACACGCTAGAAACTACGCGCCAAAGAGAATTTGACACGATTTATCTTGTAATCAACGAGAGAACAGATAAAAAGAGATAGAGAGAGAAAAAAAGACACGCGATTAATAAATAAATAAAAAAAAAAAAAAAAAAACAGAGAGGACGAGAATTTCCTACCTTTAACGTCATCGTCTTCGATCGTTGTGCTGCTGTCGGTAGATTCTTTCACTTGAGAGCCGTCGCCCTTCTTCGTGATGATGCTTCGACCTGAAGTGCGCAGATCGTTTTTCAGTAAATCGGCATCGGAAAAGTCGGAGAAAGAGAAAACGGAAGAGATGTTGAGACAGAGATTATATAATATAGAAGAGCGGAAGGAGAATTTTTCAGAAGATTTATGTAAAGGTAGAGGAATCAGAGAAGAGGCACAAAAGCGAGAGAAAAATAGAGAAAAAGAGAAAAAGAGAGCGGTTGCAAAACGGAACGTGAATAATAGAAGACGAAGGATAGATCGGGAGATGGACGGAAACTGAACGGCATGTCGGAGAGAGGCTCTACTTGGGATTTTCGGATATTTCGATTCCCGATGCGCTTTCCCATCGGGACCACGATCTTGGGAACGTTTCTCGATTTTAAATGTAAAAACTTTCCAAGTGTATCAACGCTGACGTCAAACGCTCTTGAACGTGGAAGGAACGTTGTCGTCGTCGTCGAGAGATTACGACACGTCGCACAGTTCAAAGAGCGAGCGAGCGAGCAAACTTCGGACGCCGAATGTTAATTTGGAACTGGTTCTTTGCTCGCTTTTTTCAAAGAGTTATATCGAGACGAGAGGGAGAAAATTCTTATTGGTCACAGAGACGCGATGCAAACGCGCCGCATCGCTCGCTCGCGCGCGTCGAAATAAAATGTTAATTAAATCCGTTCGACCTTATAACGATCACGGATTTCCGCATCGTTTTTATTCCTCTCGCGCGCGCGCGCGAGATATTCGACGCAATTCCGCGACGCAATTGCGCGAGATCTCTCGCTTCTCATTTTTCGTCTAATTTGAGCTCCTCGTTTCTTCAAGTTTATGCAAACAAATATCGCCGTTGTTGCTGTACTCCCCGCGCGTACGAGATCTGTGTGCGCCAATTTATTATAAAATATTTTTCTCTTCAATTTGCGTTACTCAGAGAAGATGACAAAGAGTCGCGGCGAGTTTCAACTGTTCTTCAATGTTTCTTTATAATCTCTCGTTTTTATTCCTCCA
Source organism: Pseudomyrmex gracilis (assembly GCF_002006095.1). NCBI lineage: Eukaryota > Metazoa > Arthropoda > Insecta > Hymenoptera > Formicidae > Pseudomyrmex > Pseudomyrmex gracilis. The sequence goes on along the minus strand of NW_018020841.1, from coordinate 91,074 downwards.
AAACTAAATAAAACTCCTTCAAAATGTTTTTTTCTACGTTCCTTCCACATTCCAGTCGTAACAATCAGTTTACAATCTATTTTGTTTTCTCTTTTTTACTCAATATATTTATTCTTAACGTTACTACGTTATAACGCAATAATATTCTCAACATGCGGGAGGAAGAGGGTTTCAAGTTTTTGGATGTATACACGTAAATAAAAAATAAAGAGAGAGAGAGAGAGAGAACAAAAAAGTAAGAATCCAACACAAACGGGAGCAACACATTTGTAAATCGAACACACATAAGGCGAGAGTATCGAAAATCGTATATTGACGGATATATTGTGCGTATCGGATATGTGACGGAGGTAGTCTCGTTCCAGAGGGAAAGAGAAAACAAACGGAGGAGAGAAAAAGAGAGAGAGAAAGAGAGAGAGAGAGAGAGAGAGAGAAAGACAGAAAAAAGGTCAGGACACGTCAAAACATTCGAGTAAAAACGTGTATACATGCCATTCGACCTCATGCAACTTCGATACACCGACCTATAAGATCTGCCTGTGAGATCAGCTGTGTATTCGAAGTACGTGTTTCTTCGTTTATTTCGTCGCGACACCTTCGTCGGAAAATCCTCTTTTCTCTGATATACCAAATGCCACAACGAGACAAAAGGAAAGGAAAGAAACGACCTTCCTCGCTCGCGAGAAAGGTGTTAAATAAATAAACGAAGAAAGAACGTGAGTAGTGCGGCAAATGCATGCATGCAATGCCGTGCGATTGTGCGCGCGCAGCGGGCGAGAAGAAAAATAAGTTGTTGCTTCGTCCGCGCGCGATTCAAGACACAGAGGAAACTGATAAAAAGTCATTTCATTCAATTTAGGGAAAAAAACTACACGCGAGAATTGGAACGAAACAAGCGGCGCGAGAGATCGTAGAGACCGTCGAGAGTGTGAAGTTTTACAAAAATATAAACTTAAACCTCGTCTCTCTCGCCGCGAAGGAAAAAAAGTTTCGCGCGGTGAACTGCGCGTTACTTCGCGTTCTAACGGGGGTCTAATGGAAAATAAAGGATGGCGCGTAATTGTTTGAAAACAAAAAAAAACCAACTCTCCAGAGCGATTTATAATTTTCGAAATATATGTACGAAACACTTTCGTTTTAATAAATTAGCGTTGTCTAGCTCCGCGTCTTGTTGTCTACCTCACGCGGGGCTTCGCGCGACGAAGAAAAGAAATAGCGCGCAGTCGGTTACCGTGGGAATTAAAACGAAATATATGCGAGAGAGAGAGAGAGAGAGACGCGAACAATCGCGAAGTCTCTGGCTCTTCTCCTCGTTTGATAAGAGAACCGCGAGTCCGATAAACGGAACGAAACCGCTACGGAAAATACGGAATCTCTCCCCGGAGTACCGTCGAGAGAGAGAGATTCCGCAGTAGAAAATGTCGCGCGCGCGTTGCCCCACCGGTAACGAGGTCGTATCACTTTTGCTCCGCTCGTAACGGAGTCTCTCTTCTCCAGAAAAACTGTTTGCAAAGACGTTCCCGTGTGTTTATTTTTTTTTTTATTTTTTTTAACGTTGCGCTGCAAGAAAAAACTTAACGTAAACAAACGCAAAAACAAAAAACGCCGCAATCTGCGTTTGTATTTCTCTGTTATTTGAAGAAAAAAAATCTGAATTGGAATCTAGCGAATCTATTGTTTCACGCAAAAGTCTACCTTTGTGAGACACATCGCGCGAATGATAGTAACGAAAGGGAAGAGGGCGAGCGATGTAAAGCGTCTACCGAGTTCACCGGTACGGAGCGTGCGCCGCGACGGTTGCCGCGGAAAAAGAGCCGTGTAAAACAGAAAAAAAAAACACAAGCGAGTAGAGAAGACGAGCGAGCGAGTTTAATGTGTGCAAATTAGCGAGGCGAAAAGCGAGAAAGAGAGCATGCCAAAATGTCAGAAGGGACGACGGATCCGACAGAGTTCCGTTTAACATCGAGAATTAACATACCAATCCTCTCGTATGTAAAGGACCTCTCGCGGCATTAAAAAAGAAAAAGAGAAAAAGAAAGAGCATCACAAACGTCTGATCGCGCGTTGTTCCGTTTGCAAATTTTACTCGCCGGTTTTTCACCGCGATATTTTACAACTGGATATCTTGCAGCAATTCCCTGCACGCTTGTGGGAATTCCATTCTTGTTTCGCGAATGGAACAAAACTTGTGCATAAAATTCAAATTCTTGAAAAAAATGTTACAGTTATCGAGAGAGAGAGAAAGAGAGAAACAGAATTGTCTCGTATTAAAATAAATCAAATTTTTTTCTCGCCGAAAGAATAAAATTCGATTTCAGCCGGAAGCGCGAATCGATCGTCCCTTCAACAAAAAAACTATCTATATATCGTCGATTGTATCGTGTGCGTCGTCTCGTGTACTCGAGGACTCGTGTGTGTGTGCGTGTGTGTGTGCGTGGCATATCGTTCATCACTCGGTTCCTGCTCTATTATCGGATCGAGGAGGAGTGTCGAAAAAAAAAAAACATTTTGTCGCAAGGATGAAGCGCGTCCATTTTGCACCTCCGACCCACTTCGCGCGCTGCGGTCTATATCCTTGTCAAAAAAATCAGTCATAGAGCAGTTAGAGAAAGAGAAAGAAATAGAGAGAGAGAGAGAGAAAGAGAGAGGCGGAGAAAGAGATTTATTCGGCCAGTACGCCGGTCGTCGCTCGCGTTCTCTCAAGAGGAGAGGCGTATCGGCAGATGGGAACTGACCTGGCTCACGAGGATTCATGGATTCATGGATTCCCCCGGAAACCCTCGAGGCCCTATGCGCGGTTTGGGATTCATAAACCCATACATAATTCGCGCGGATTCTCTCTTCCGGCCTGGCCGGTCGCCGCGCGGAAACATACACGCGCGTACCGGAATACATAAATTTACACGTCGTCCCGAAATTCATAGTCGCGGGAGACGCATATACTTCTTGTGATTCGACCACTTGCGTAATTTATTATGTATACCGTGTGGGTATCGGAAAAAAAAAAAAAAACATCGCGTATCCACCGCGAAAACTCACGTTTCTCTGATCTCTCGGGTGATATTAGGAAAAAAAAAAAACGATCGCGTCAATTTTCCTCGGTGCAACGCGATACGCGCGCTTCGTGCGCCCTCCGTGCAGTACGTAGAAAACGGGCGCGCGTTATTAGGTCAGTCTCTTTCTCTCTCTCTCTCTCTCTCTCTCCCCCTTTCTCTCACGTGATACACCGAATTTCGAGCGCGATGTTATCGCGGTCACGACATACACATTGTGACGATAAATGCACTTCACTCTCTCGGTGAGTGTGAGAGAGAGAAAGAGAGAGAGAGAGAGAGACCGACCCCCGCGAGACACGCAATTGTCTTCGCAGAGGAACCTCCTTATAACGTGCACAAAGGCCGTGATACTCCGTGTCACGCGTCACGCAAGAGATAAGATCTCTATTCTCCGGTTGCCGAGACAAGTTTCCCTAATACACACGTGTTCGCGGAGGAGATTAACGCGCGTGGCCGTCCGGAAATCCCCGAGAATCCACGCGGGAGGAGATGTGGGAATATGCGAGGGAGCGAGAGAGAGAGAGAGAGAGAGGAATATATGCGAGTAATCGGAGAATAATGAATGAACCCTACAACTTTTCCCCCCCACACGACGATCGATCGTTTCGCGGAGAAATCGGCGGTAATCCGCCGCGAGTTTTCCAAGAGACGCGACAAAAGTCCGGCGAGAAAGTGCTCGCCGTTTGAATGCATGAACGCGCATATATCCGCCGGGTAATTACATATATTACCGCGGGCGCTCGCGCAAAAAAGGAAAAAAAAGAAGAAGAAGAAGCCGCGCGACTATATCGGAAATCGACCGCGCGGTTTGCGAGGTCATAACTTATTCAATGGCGCGGAAATGATCGCGTTTCCTTCGCCCAATGCGGCCAGACGACAAAGATGACGAAAGCGTATGCGAATGTAAAACCGCGGAGCGATCCGCCGCGCGGAATCGCGCGACGCGGAATTCCAACCAGAGATGCCCGAAATAAATTGACCGACTCTCTCGGTGCATTTCAATCGAATGTGTCGCGCTCGCGACCGAGTTTATGGACACGCGTCGTCCGATATATTGATTGCACTAATAGAGACGCGCCGGAAATTTTCTCGATTAACTTCGTCGAATTGAATCTACTTCGTTACGTATCGCGAGGAAATGTCGATGCTCTATTTTATTTTTGGAAATAAACATACATCGTCTCTGGATGTGTAAATTTTCCGCGTCGCAACGAGCGGAGAGAATCGCCTCGTTGTAGATTTTTGATATTCAAGAAAGAGAGAGAGAGAGAGAGAGAGAGAAAGAGAGAGAGAGAGAGAAAGAGAGAGAGAGAGAGATAGAGCGAGAGAGAGAGAGAGAGAGAGAGAGAGAGAAAGAGAGAGAGAGAGAGATAGAGCGAGAGAAAAAAATCTTCTTCAAAAATCGCGACCACGGAAGTCGGGGAATCACGTAGAACCGATCCGTATAACGATTGGTTTTTGGAGGTACGTTTGTGTGCCAATTCCATGTGTTTGATTTGGATCACGGCCGACGCTGTCGTGAGATAAATGGAATTTAAATATGCATATGCGCTCTTTGAATGTTGTATGTGTATGCGTGTGTGTGTGTGTATGTGTGACTGTTTCTTTATTTGTTCAATTTCACATTCGATCTTGTCCGACGAACGGAAAGTTAGGTTCACGTTATTTTGTGTGACTAATAATTCCTCCATGTTAAATTATATATCGACACTTTTGCCGGAATGGTCTGTGAGGAAATCTCGACCTTTCGAGACCGGCTTTTTTTTTTTTTATCGCGGGAAGTCCGACCGCGATACGAATATCCGCGAGGCGGATTGAACAAACTCGTCGTCGTCGTCGATGTTCTCGATCTGTAATAATATCGCCGGCTGGAGTTTGTCGCGAGGCTTTTAGAGCCGATTTCCATAATAATTGTGTGCCACCAGCTTTGAAGATAATAGCTCTTTTCCTCAAAAGCAAAACGTAAAACCCAAAGTGAGGAGAAGAGAGAAAAAGAGAGAGAGACGCGTGTCGAGAAACAGAGAGAAAGGCGCGGAAAAGTTGGAAGAGCTTTCGGAGAGAGTTCGAGAGTCGGCTCAGGGCGATGAAATAAATTTAATTAAAGTCAAAGTTCGAGCTTTGGCGACGGTTTTCGCGGGAACAGAAAGAAGTGGGGGAAAGAGAAAGCTCTAGATGCGCGGACAGAGTTAATTGTTTCGTAGTCGCTCGAAACAAAAGAATATGAATATAGAAACGGGCGTGCGAAAGAGAACAGCCGTTTGCAAAGGCAAATAAAAACAATCTCGTCTCATCTTGTCGTTTGAGAGCGGAAATTTTCCGCGACGCGAAATGTAAGACTACGGGGAGGAACGGAAAAGTCTGGCAAAAGTGAAATTCGAATCTTCTGAGATGACAATCCCGTCGGAAGAAATTTCGCAACAATCCATTCTCGGATCGCGAATAATCGTGCGAAAATAACCAAATCGATTGAAACATCGGTAACAAAAGAGAATTTCGCAATCAGGAATTCCGTGTTTGCGAAAGCTCGTCGCTTATTTCGACGTACATATGTGTCTTCTTGTCGAGAGGTTTTGATATTATCCGACTCGTTTCCTTGTCACCGCGCGTGTCAGCGTTAACCTTGGATAAGAAGAGACATACACGTGTTGTGTATATATACACCTATGTACATAGTCTAACACCGACTGTATGAAAAGGTAAAACGCACGTGTCTTGTACAAAAATGCTGTCTGCGAAAACGGGACCGGTTTAATTTATAGAAAAATTTATTATACAAAACTGAAAATACATCCATTCTGTTCTCTCGAAGTCTATTTTTATATTAATGTGTTTACCGTTGACTGATGTCTCGAGGCGTACCTTCCACTAACTCAAAGTCATTTAAAAATCATGATATCATTTTAGCTCTAATATAAATAGCAAATTTTAAATTTATAATAAATTTCTCTATAAATTGAACATCAGAGTCGCGTTCTTCTTCGACGGATTCTAAATTAAGCGTTCTCGCACATTTTTGAAAATGTTGGGGGCAAGAGTCGCGCCACGTAATGAGGCGCGCGACATTCCGGACACATTATTAATATGAGAGCATTTTGGTTTTCAATCAAAAAGGAGAATGGATGTGCACGTATCCGTGTGTAATAAAAATTTTTCTACAAATTAAACTGGTCACGTTCTTCTCCGACAGGCTGCGTACGTGTTACACGCGTGCCGTTGAATCTACAAATGCCAAGATGCTTAAGCTACTTGTCAATCTAAACATCTGGGGGAGAAGATAAATATATATATGTATGCACAAAAGGGTTTCCGAGGCATATTCTAAAAAAAAGAACACGTCGACTCCTAGAAGTCAATCACATAAGTGCGTGTGTGTGTGTGTGTGTTTGTTTGCGTGTGTGTGTGTGTAGATGCGCATGACGTACATAACGCGACGTTACATCCGTCAAACGTCTACTGCGGGGCGGACACTCGTGTGTGCTTACGCCAGGTAAACAACAGCGAGATGCATGTCACGTATATAATAAATATTGTATATTGTATGTACACACTTCGAAAAGTGGAGGGAGGAGAGTGGCTTAACATCGACAAAAAAATATACAATCATTCGAGAGAGAAGGGGGGGGATGTAAATTTCTCGCTAGTGGACCGAAACAGTTGAGCCTTTTCGATCCCTCGACAATTTTTTCGGACCTGAGCGCAGAATCACGCAACGAGAATTTGGGAAAATCCGTATTTTCAGCCGCGTCGCGTTTTACCGACGGAATAATTTGCGCAAATTGTTTTTGCGTGTTGTCGATGAAATTCTCGTCGGAGAAATGTGTGTGATCTACCTGTTCCCGATCAATTCCTTGATTAATTTCGATGTGTGGCAAATCGAAAGAGTTCAGTCGGCGCTGACGTTGTCGCCGAGGTTTCGTTTCAGCGAACGAATCGGATTTCGCCTAATCGATATATTATCGCATGTGTCCACTTCGACGAGAGCTATCGATAACAATGCGTTTCTCACAGGGGAAAACGCCCCCGTGACAACCCGCCACCTTGTTAATTACGTCACGGTGATTAAACGGTGAAAATTCAGTTTTTTCTTTTTTCTTTTTTTTTGGATATTGGCCATCGCCACACGACACACGACCGACCGATCGCCGATGCGGTTGTTCCCACGTTTCCCGTGCTCCGTGTTAACGAGGTTCTTACGTACACTCTTCCTCGAGGATCGATAAAAGCCAGTAAAACATTAAAGGGAACAAGAGAGAAAGAGAGAGAGAGAGAGAGAAAGAGAGAGAGAGAGAGGAACGAAACGGTACTCCATTATCGTCCACTCGATAAAGTGCGCACCGTGAAATGTGCGTATAGACTTTGCATTTCCTGCCAATCTTATCGACGACACGAGCAATAACCGGTGACACACGGTGATGTAAAAAAAAAAAAGAAAAAGTGTCCAAAGACCATTACTTCGCGCGCGCGTGCACACTTCGAGATATCGCAATAAAGCTCTCGCAACAAAATCGTCACGAGTAAAACAAAACTCGACTTAAAAGAAAAAATGTCGACATTATTCTCTTTTGAAACATTTGATACACGTCGCTTGTAATAAACGCGGACGCGTTTACAAACTCGAGCGCTAGATTTTTCTGTTTTCGTGTATATTATTTTTCCCGTTTGAGCGCGCGAGAAAAATATACATCGAAACAAAATGCAAATATCTCGTGAAGACGATAAAATCTGTTGACACAAACAACACACATTTATAGCCGGGTGTGCGCATCGGGTGTGTTTTCGAACGGTGAGGAGATTTTTTAGTTTTACTGAGTTCTTAGTGATCCCCGAGTGGTTGCAAGTTTCTCTTGTCTTTTTTTTTTTTTTTCTAGTTTGCAATGATGATTGAACACACACACGTGTGACGATGTCGAAGGAGAATATTCCGGAGAATATATACGAAACGGAAGCATGATTCGATGATTCGCCCGATTACACCGACATGGATGATGAGAAAATTCTATGAGGAAAAACAAAAACTGCTTGAGTCCACTGCGACGACTATTCGCGTTACCCAGAAATTCCTTCGTCTCCGCGAGAGACACAAGCGATGACTTCCTCCTACGGATATCGAGAAATATTTGGAGAAAGAATCTCGGAGACTTTGAGAGAGAGAGAAAAAGAGAGAAAATTTAATTCTTCTTTTGTCTCTGGTCGAGAATTCGCTTTTGCGCCAAACAGCCAAGGTCCCGGGTTTTCTGGGTAACGTGCCACGGTCTTTGCAGGATATGACGTGCGAGCCGTGCGCATCGACTATATATGAGATACACGAGATAGTTGTGGAAAGGGAGAACGGGGGAGGATGAACATCGTGTCATGATAACCGATGCACCGAGCGAGCGAGGATGAAATGCGATTGTTTGCCTGATAAGCGCCTAATTAACCGCGAAGCCGCGCGTCGACGATGATTTTCGGGAAATCCACACGGATATATCGATCATCGACGCGCTGTATGTGACGTGACTCTTGGATTTTCGACTCAGCCTCGCTCCTTCGACCACATGAGGCAAGAAAGTGTCGTAAAAAAAAACAAAAAAAACAAAAAAAACAAAAAAAAAACAAAAAAAAAACAAAAACAAAAAAGGACCTCTAATTTGTTTCTGTGCACGAGCAACAAATGCCGTCGGATGCTCCGCGGTCGCTTTCGCGAGAAGAAAATTTTCCTAAATTTTTATAAATTTTCAGCAAATATACGAATGAAATGCAAATGAAGAAAAAAACATCGCGCAAGCGCGTCACGAAGCATCCTTTCGAAAAGAGCGAATATATAGGCAGATGAACAGATCCTCTATGTATGGCGAGAGTGCAAGACGAATGAACGAACGGGGTTCTGTTGCACGGAAAAACAGGCTTGGTGGTGGTGGTGATGGTGATGATGGTGGTGGTGGTGATGGTGTTGGGACGAGTTCGTAGACAGAGACACGAAGGATGTAAAATTCAACGGGAAGGAATATAAAAGTACTGTCTGTCGTGGTCCGTGTAGAGCGCTGAAGAGGGCCGGAGGTACTTACCCTGTGCATCATACTTACTGGAAAAGTTCCGCGTCGCCAACATGGTCGTCAGTATAGCGCCCTGCAAAGAGCGAAAAAGAAAGACGATTACTGTCAGCCGCGCGACTGGAACGCAAATTAGACGGAATGTACGTCGTAAAAGCGCCAAGAGCGTGACAACGACGCGAACGAAAATTTCTTGTAATTGACAAACACAAGAGAATAATGCGAATAAAATATTTAAAGAATGAGCGATAAAAAATGTAAAGAAAATAAAATAAAAGACCAAAATATCCTCTTAAATATTTTATAAAATATTACACATCACAGCATCCTATATAAAAAATTTGTTTATTCATTTGAAGACAATTAGAGCAATCGATTCTTTTTTATCGCTGCGATACAAATTTCAAGTCAATCAAAACCTGACACCTGATTAATGTTGCCGCTTAAATTACACTCCGTTGTGCTGTGTGTATTGATTATCCACGACAAGCAAAATGCTTAAATCATGCATACGCGTGATTGCGAACAAAGAGAGCCGGAGAGTCCAAAATGCCGTGACACGATGCGACGGCCTTTAATTACGGGAAATAATTCCCGAGCAAGGACCCACTGACAGCTAACCCTTTAAGAGTGAGGGCGGATGATTATATACAGAACGAGAGAGAGACAGGGACAGAGTTTTGAGTTGAAGTTTACTCGTAAACTCTCGTCTTTCATCAGGCTCGATGACATTCGCGGCAAGTTGGGGAACATTGTTGCGCGCACACAGGGAACAAAATTTCACAGCTCTACAACGACGTGCGTGTGTCGCTAAACTTTGCGCGGAGAGTATATAAGGTCGTCCGCGTCAAATGAGAAATTCTTCAAACGAACATTTCGCACTTGTAATGCGAAACATGATATAACCCGATAATACGCTTCGAGTCGCGACCGATTAGAATACAGACTTGCTTTGTGTTTCCGGACCACGGTGACATTTAAAAGTCATGCACGCGCGCGACCGAAAGATACAAATTTGCGAGTATATCACATTCGCGGAGAATGTATTTCAAAAAATAATCCTTGACCGAGAAGCGGAGAGAATTTTTCGCCAAATTTTACAAACGATTTTCGGGAAACGAGAGAGAACGCGCTAATTAATTATTATAATTACACGAAATTATCGCACGGGTTTTACGTCCACGGAACATAATTCGCGCTTAAATGTCATTCGTAAAGTTTAATCGCGATGATGTCGCAAAAAAACTAGCCGTTTTTATTTTGCACATTACCGTTAAAAGTGGTTGCAAAAATTAGAAAGTTTCGCGCTCTCGTCGTGATTATTTAAAGACGCTGCGAATTCACAAACGTTCATCCAACACATGTCGTTCCCGCGCGTTTGACCTTTACTGGGTCGTTCTCTCTCTCGTAAATTCGAACAAATATCCGAATTAATCGTAACCTCGGACGCCGACCAAATTAGTAGCGTGTGCCGCCAGCTATACATATTTTAACACGGTCAATTAACATCTTGTTGCGGCGATTTATCAAGCGAGACAAAACAACTCGTTGCTCTCAACGTGAACAAAACGACGGTACACCCATCTCTGCAATAATACGGACAGCGTAAATACTTTTTACAAAGTTGCATCTCAATAACAACAATATGAAGATGCGAACTCTGCGTTTACGCTTGTATGCATACACATACACAGTGCGACGAAGGTTTTCGTTCGTAAAAGCGGAAACACACGTCTCTATCCGCGCCGTTTGACTTGCATCAATTTGTATTTGCGCTTGGGGAAAACGCGTAACGGTACAAATTGAGAGCGGGCCACGCGGCAAATTGACGGCGGGGTGAGAATCGTTGTAGCTTACAACAACAATCAGGCGCGAGGAGATTTCACGATCCTAGATAATTCCACTTCATTTCGCGCGCGTGTAATATAATATAAATTGCTTTTCGTTATTATTATCGCACACGCGCGCGAGAGAGCGGGAGAAAATTACGTATCACCGATATTCCGCGTATACGCACACACGCGCGCGCGCGACGTATCGCCCCATCGGCGCATTTTGACACGCCAAGGCGGAACAAACGCGCGCGCGCGCGCGTTGTTAGACGTCAATCTGACGATGATTAAAATTTCATTACCTCGGGCACGGTCGCCTCCTGTTGTCTGCACAACATGAATTTATTCCTCAGCGCCCTCATGTTTCTGCGCTCGCGCGAACGAGCGAGCGGATGGCGTCGTTAAACTTTCTCACTCGGCATTTGCACTTTTATGAGTCACACGGCTTAATCAGCATTCGACCCGTTCGTTGTTTCAACGTCACGTCGCCGTTTTTTTACGTGCTTCGCCGGTTGCCTGCGTCGCTAATGCGCACCCACTGCTACTATTCTGATCGTCGCGCGAGAGATGAAAAAACAAACAAACAAACAAACAAGACCTCGCGGCAAATATCCCGAAACTCATCAAGTCGTTAAGCCACGAGGTCACTCGTCTCGGAAAGCAGCTGACGGAATTGAATTCTCGACAGAGTTTATCCGCGTGTTGTTATCGCGCGCGATTGCACAAAGACGATTTTTCATCAAATGCTAAAAGACAAATAAATTTTATTGTCAAGATCTCTCTTGGATTGTTCATTAATTTATTTTTCAAACTCGAAAAAAAGAACTTTTTAACTTAAAAAATAGTTACACGTTACGTACGTAACGCGTTTCGGAATTATTCCAGACACTTTCGAACGAGCCCGTTGTTCCGCAAGATGTCGCTCAATTATTTCGTTCATCGAGTGAGCGTGTGTTATATAATTAGCCGGCGTCCCGCCTCCCTTCGATATTTGAGTTTCGCGCGGGCGGGCGGCGGTTTCGCTTGCGGAAGAATACACGCTCGCGACCGAATAAACATTAATTAACTCGGTACACCCAATTGTAATTAACGTTCGCGCTCCGATACATGTGAGATCCTTGAGCGCGATCGACTCGACACAAGCCGGGGCTACAATCGCTTATTATGATAACGCTATCAAGTTGGTTCGTTAGAGAAGCGGAGGTCTCGGTGCGTGATACGCCGCCGCTCCGTATATTATTTGTCCCGACGCGAGAACATTATCCACTTTAGAGACCGTTTTTCCCCGCAGTGAACCTTGAGAATTAAATTTGTCCTTTGAGAAATTACACACGACTGAGAAATCACGCCGAGCTCTTCACGCTGTTCTCGTAAAACGCGAGATAACACGTTCCTGGTTATACCGACGAGAACAATATTTTTTTAAATTTTTTTCATGAGAATGATTTACTTTAAATTGCACAATGAGAGAGTAAAGTTAATTACAATCAGTTCACTTTGAAATTTTATCCTGTGTAGTTGATTTTCCAGCGTCACTAGCGTGTGATTATATATTTACGACTTTTGAACTTTTGTCGCGGCACCCTCTAGAACGGTTCCAAGTAAAAACAATAATCCGTGGAAAATTTCAACCCGATCGGACAAGGAAAAGAGGTGCCCCTGGGTCGCGATAAAAATTCGAAAACAATTTTCACCAAGAGTAAATAAGAACCACCTAGTGATTATTCATTTTGACTAAGAGGATTTCGTTTATTTTTTGACTAGTTATCGACCGCGTTTTTGTATACGTTATTTAATGCCATAAACTTTTTGAATTAATGTTTTAATTTATTTAATTACGTTCACCGATGAAAATCCAAAATATTGGGATATCGCAACGTGACTGTTCGAGTAAAAATATAATAGTATTTGAATAAAAATAATATTTCACACACACACACATCGACACTCTTACCAGCTTGCACTAACCTTTTAATTACAATCAGATCGCTGTTTTCCTCATAACAGAAAATATTAAATAAAATATTAAATAAAATATGTGATTTTATTCTCTTTGGAAATTATACTTTTTTTTTTTTTATTTGCAGCAGATACCTCGCGTTTATATCGCAAAAAAAAAAACGTTACATCAGACACGTGTGTGTGTGGAAAAAAATATAATTACACGCATAATCTAGGAGAGAAGGTTCCATGTATGGTTTTAATCGCGAACTATTGTCGAGAACGATTTTAATAGCTGTTCACGCGCCGGCTCGGTATCGAGTAATGAAATGTTTTCTTTCGCGCTTTGTGTTGAAGCACTGAACAACCTACTCGAACGTCGTCGCGCGCAATTGTGTCGTCCAATTGAGAACGTAAGAATGATGAAATAGGTCGAAATTGCACACTCAATTCTCCGCCGGTGACTTTACAAGGACGGAACTGCTATTCGCGGAGGACACGTACGTAAGCAATTCATTTAAACGGACGGTGTCTTACAACACAGTGAAACATTACTGTGTTTGTACTGAAAAATATAAGCAATAATCTCTCGAACCGTTTTTGTTTAATTAATAAAGACAAGTGCCATTAATACGAAAAAGCACTCTTACGCGTTCGTTTAATTAAAACTTGCGCAATATTGCAAGGAGATTCTAAAGCGTATTTCTGAAGCATATCAGTTTCACTCAAGCCTAGAGTTCGGCTAAAGAAAAAAAAATACAAATGGACAGTGAAAACATTCATAAAATTAAAAAAAAAAGATAAAACTGCGCATTTGAAACTCGCGCAATTTTTTCCCCGAGAAAAACTTCAACTTCTAATTGTAAAAAATTACACAAACGACACAAACAAATAAGTCGCACTGTGGGAATAAACGTATATATATATGTATGCACCAGGTTTGTCGAGTAAAAAAATCCCATGAAAAACGCGCGACGAGAAAGAGAAAAATATTGAGAAATTAAATCAAGCGTTCGCGCTTTCCGTGTTCTTCAAAAAAACAAAAAAAAAGAAAAAAAAACACGTCCAATGTTTCGAGATCTCGCACTCTCGGTTTTACAGTCAATCGGATCGAAACCCTTTGAGAGAAGCAAGCGCGATCCTGGCACGCGCCTCGAGCTTCCGGCGCATTTCGAAAACGATAAACGAAACGTGTCACACACGTGGCACAAAAAGCCGATATACTTTCCGCTCGGCAACACCGGGAATGTGCGTCGCTGTTGCGACGACAAGTGGAATCGTACTGGCCCCGATGCGTGCCATCGTTTAATCGACAGCGACTTGTCCGTACGACAACGTAGGAAACGACGCTCGTAGATAGGTAGGGGAGAAAGAGAACGACCGAGCGAGCGATTCATCGATTCCTCATCGAATTCCCGGTGTTGCCGGAGCAGTGATTCGCGAAAGCTTATCTCAGCAAATTACAACACGTCTATGAACCCGAAATTTCTCGACCAAATCTTCGACAGAGAATATGTATTTTGTTTCGGGATGATTAATATGTGCCACGTGTTCGCGCAGATAATTTGTTAACTCGCTGAAATTCCGTAAAATCTTCCACAAAGATTTTGCATAATTTATCACTTTTAAAAAACACACAAAAAAAACTCGTGTAAAAAGAACGACCGTTTCGAAATGATGGAATATCTCTCGGTAATCTTCGTACCTAAACGCTTAAACGCGCTCTTAAAAACGTTACTATAAGTGAAATTTATACGGTCCGAATTGCCGCACGCTCGAAATGTTTTCGCCACGCTTTTAAATCGAGATTATTCGAAACTCGAGTATATTTTTCTTTCTTTTTTTTTTCTGGAAGATTAAGTGCACTGATTTGCAAAATTGATCTTACTGCGGCGGGACGGGATATCTGACGTTTTGACGTCCGACGGCATAAGAACCGATAAGCGGGGGAATTTACCGCTCCGCGCCATGTCGTTCTAATTTTACAGATGTTACTAACGTGGGCAGCGCCGCACGAGCGCAATCTCGACCGCAACGTGATAAGCGGACATAATGGAATTTGCATCTGTAAATGGCCGGGGCTAATATATGAGATTTTGCGGCCGGCTAGAATGAGAATTTGCGCGATTAGCGTGTCATACATTTCCATGCCGCCGCTCGGTTCTAAAATTCCGCGCCGGTTGATAATAATCGCGTATCAAACAAATTTCGCGTAATCCCTCCCTTCTCCCTGCCTCTCGGAACAGACGCCCTCACAAAAGCTTGCCAATCGCAAGCTCTCTATCTCTCTGTCGCGAAATACAACTCTCTTCCGCGTTTCACAAATTTTACAGAATTGATCTCGCAAATTAAATCGAGATAATTCTTGCGCGATCGCCGCTCTTGTATCTTTCTCTCGGTCTGATAATTAAAGCAAATAATATTTGCGAAACTCGATTATACAAAAAGCTCGCTTTGTGTGTTGTTCGACAAGAAACAAAAACGTGTTTCACTCTCGATCGCATAAACCAATTTAACAACAAAATATCACATGGAGGTTTTAGTTTAAATCTCACGCACACAACAAACGAGATAAAAAAAAAAAAAAAACAAAAAAACAAAATGTATAATATTTTTGTTTATCGCAACTTCGCGGTGTGTTTGGGATAACCGAGTTATATATTTCGAATAACAAACCGCGAGAATTCTCCCCACGCAGATGGGAAAATCGCGGAAGCGCGATAATCGACAGATAATGAAATTGAAGGTCCACATTGCAACGTGAGATTGCAAATATTTTGCGTCGGATTAAATATATACATACATATAGAAGACGAAATGAGAAAGACAGAGATGTATTTACCTTTAATTTGCGCCTTGCGTTGAATTTCTTCAAGCAATCCACGGTCTCTTGTCTGTGGACCACAGACGCGACACGCTCACGTTGCTGAAACACAAAAAGCAAACACCTACATTAGACGTCGTCCTGCTCTCGAAGGAAGTAATTAGATTAAATTGTCTGAAATTAGGTCTCGCGCGCGCCACGCTTTGCACCAAGAATGCAATTTTATTTCGAGCGAAGAAACGATCGGTTCGCGTGTGCTCGAGAGAAAGGGCAGACTCGAAGAATTTTAGATAAAATCAAATCCAGATATTGCGTTATTCGGACTGACAGCTACGAGCGCGCGCGCGCGCGTTTATTCTTGTACAACGTTTATTGTGCAAACATCGCGAAAATTAAACTTAAACTTAAAAATATTCAATTTTATTTTTAATAATAATGATAACAAAAATGAGTTGCTCGTGACTATATTGCGTTATATATTTCCGAGTCGAGTCACATTTGTGTGTATTTAATTTAACATTTTATCCGATTTTAGCAACTATAACATTTTAATGTATCAAATTACGAATATATGTCATCGTGTTTTACGTAACACTCTGCGCTACATAAATATACATATATATATATATAATGTTGTATATATTACACGAGAAATACGATCCCGACGCGTACGTATTAGCGATGTTTTCTACAACGCGAGAATTAAATCAGAGTTTCGTCGCGATCGCGGTGTACTACTGTACTACTGTACTACTGTACGATTCTTTATAGTTGCGCGCGCGCGCGAACTAACGCGTCATATATCGCAGGTAAAACAACAAAAACTTACGCAGATCCATGGATGCTTCAGTGCCTCGCTGGCGGTGATCCTCTTTCCCGGATTCACCGTCAGCATCTGATTGATGAGATTCTTCGCTTCCGGCGTGACGGTGTCCCATTCTGGACTTGGATACTGCGCGGAACATAAAGCACAAAAAAACAACGTTAATTCTTCACGTGAGGCCGCGACACAATTGATGTCACACAATTCGTAAATGCGAATATACCAAAAAAACCGATATAATAAAATTTAAATTGCAAAATCTTTTTTTGCCCTTCCACGTGTTTATTCTTCTATTTTGTTAAGGAAAAAAGTTCTCTTTAATCTAAATGTTTTCTCGCGTGCTTTTTCAAATAATTTCAAGATAGTGAAAAACCAGTAAACTGTCGCAATACGCACGTCGTACGATCCGGCCTTGATCTGCGCGTAGAGTCGGTGCTGATCCTCGTCCCAGAACGGCGGGTAGCCGACGAGGAGGATGTACAGGATGACACCGCACGCCCATATATCGACTGGTTTCCCGTACGGCTCCTTCTTCAGCACCTCTGGACTGAGGTAGCCGGGCGTTCCAGCGAAACCTTTTTACCGATCGCTCAAGTTCATTACTTCACGCGAAAAACACACGCGTCGTATCGAATCTCTGCGCACAGAGAAACTGCGGACGCGCAGTTTGTTTATTTGTGTTTTTTTTTTTTTTTTTTAGAAGAGAAATTTCTATTGTAATTTCTTTTGTTCTATTTTCAAAAATAACTGCATTGCGTTTATTTCTATTCGATAAGCGCGTAGGTGTGTTCGAAGTTTGTTCTCCGCCGCGTTTTGCAATTTGCGACATTGCAATTTGACGTAATCTGCAACGCGCACGAATTATGAATTTTCACACGCGGTCGGTTCACATCTGATGCGCGGCCGATGATAAATATTTACCGTTGCAATTCGCGAGAAATGTATCCCACGATTCCCAAAGGAGAGACGAATTGAAAAATTGCGCAACGAGGCCGACGCAAGTGGAAGTACGCCGTAAAATATTCGCAATTAGCGCGGCGATCCGGTGCGCCAAGATACATATTTTTTTTTTTTTTTCAATGTTTCTCCCGACAATTTTATACTCTATCGGACACGTGTAATTAATTATCGATAGACACCGTGTTATGTAATCGCGATTGCAATCGAAACGCGCTGCCTGCTTGGGTGCAGCAGAAGCTGCACGGCTGCGCAATTAAAACGCCAACTATGGTTGCCCACGGAAATATTGCGCCAGAGCGACTACGCTGGATTCCCTCCCCCCTCTCCGCTACGTCGTAGTTGTATATGTTTTACACTAACACATCCGCTTTGCCAAAATATTTTCACGAGCGCGGTCCAACTACCAACCGCTTGAAAGAACTACACGCAGTTATAGAAACACACACAAGAACGTACAAAGCAACGCTTGAGCGTTTATTTTTCGCAAATTTCCCGATGTTTCTTTCTCTCTCGTTCTTTGTTTTGCGCAAAAAAATTACAAAATGTACATAAATAAAAACCTATAGATAAGAGCAATCACAATTACAAGAAAAACAACGCTTTGAAGAACTAAACGCCGGCGCGTATATATTTACGTTTGTTAATTCAATAAAGAATTGTGTTCCAGAATTTTCATACGTTCGTCGCGTCTATTTTTCATATTATTTTGATCATTTTGTTATAGTTACGCGCGCGCAAGATAACGAGCGCACATAAAGAGAGAGAGAGAGAGAGAGAGAGAGAGAGAGAGAGAAAAATATTGGGAATTTTAGAAAAAAATGCGCTCTTGCTTTTGGATTTTAATATAAATTGTTTAACTTTTATGCGCGCAATCACACAGTCGCGGCGCGCTTTGCGAATACGTTAAACAAAAAACTGAAAGATATTTCGATACCTTTTTTTTCGTGCATTACGAAAATGACGTAATAATTAAAAAAAAACAGTGAAATAAATGTTGATTTGTCCAATAATATACAACGCGCACGTTTCGAGTTAAAGTACCCTTTTTTCACCCTCTTGCGGCTTAATAAATTTAATTACCGAGGCAATTTTGCGCGTAAAAAAAAAAATATTAATTTCTTTTTCGGCGTAAATTTTTTTCTCCTGACGGATTTGGTACACGCACATTTACTTACGGCGCAAAGGCACAGAGAGAGAAAGAGAGAGAACAAAAAATCGATCGTCGAGATAAAAGTGAGAGGCCAACGAGCCCGTTGCCGGGATACCCAATCGCGTATCAGAACGCGAATAGAAGTGTGTGTGTTTAAAAAAAAAAGTAAAAACGAAAACCTTTGATCTTAATTTAAACGAGAATCTTTTTTTAAGATTCTCGTTCGAAAATTCGAGAGATAAAGTGAAGACAAAACAACAAACGCAACAATTGGATGGAATTGCGAGAGAACGCAATAAAAATTTATAAATCTTGTCTCTCTTTTATATTTGAAATATTTTATAACAAGGTTAAAAATATATTTGACTTTTCAACAAAATTTTTGAAAGAAAAGATTGCTCCGAAACACACACACACACACACACATACGAAAAGAGAATCGGAAATCACGATTGGAAGGGAGGAGTTGGTTTGTGAAACTCTCCCGTACGCATGGGAGAAAAAGTGCGGAAAAGTTGGTCGCGCGCGCTATCGGAAAACTTTCGCCGCGTGCGCACTTTTGCATAAACGGGACCAAAAACGAGCAATCGGCCTCTGCCAGGCACTTATTTCAATGAGTTCACCTGCATTCAAATACGCGTCGTACACAGAAAGAGTCCCGCGTCTGAGAGAAAGAGAGAGAGAGAGAGAAAGAGAAATATATGCAAAAAAGATATATGCAAATCAAACGGGCAGAGCGCGAAATAAACGAAAAATTCACAGAGGCTCTCGAAATGATACGAACGCGATGGAGCAGGTCGCGATTTAAAAAATGGAAACGCACTGAGTGTCTCTAAAACGCGCACCATTTAAATGATAAAGTTTTCGGACGTGTGAACGTTTACACGAAGAGAATAAAAATATGACAAAACTCGATTTTTTTTATCTCGAAATTAAAGCAAAAAACCTTTTTTCTTCGAAAAGAAAGACGTCGTTGTAGAGATAACGAAAGGTTCGCAACGGTCTCTCGATTTTCCTGCGCTTATTGATGTATTGCTGCATTATGCAAATGCCGTACTTTGCAGTAAGAAAATGACACGTTACGCGATACGAAGAAAAGATACACATTGTAGCAAGTTATGACTATACATACCGAGAGAGAGAGAGAGAGACGAGACTACTCTGTAGCAAAACTACGGTTGGCTTGTAAATTACCAGTGTCGAGTGTATCAAGTTCGCAACTTGAACCCCCGGCGACAGTTTGCGGATCCCATTACTTTCGCTGATATTCAGGAAATGTTGTCAATCTCTCTCTCTCTCTCTCTCTTTCTCTGTCCAACTTAAATCGCTGAACGTCGCGACGTTCGTGTTTATACACGATTGATATTCTTGTCGTTTAACTGTCCCTGTTGTAAATATAAGTAATACGAACTCGTCGTTTGTGAGACGCGAAAAAATTTCTACAACGCGTCGAATAAAAGCGCCGCTGTTTTTTTCTTCACTCGACGACGTGGGAAATTTTCGGATACAAAAAACGAAACCGATTTCGAAATAATGTTTTTCTTTCTTTTTTTTTCGCGTTCTCTGACGGATCCGAACGATCCAATTCGAGAGCGACGGATTTGCACGACTATTCACCGCGCGACAACCCGTAATCACTCGTAATGAGGATCCCTCAACGAGTCGCGATGAAAGACGATCGAGAACCTCGTGTCGCCAAGTGGGGTTTAAATATCGCGCACATCAAAGCGCGCCGCGCTCGTCCTTTAGACGCGCAATCGCTCTGGCGCGCGAAATTATTGCCAATAAAAAAAGATTTTTGATTAATTAAATGGAGAGAAGAGAAAACCAATCAAAAGCCAACTTACCATACCATGCCTGTGCTTCACCCTGTACTTCGATCGCCAGGCCGAAATCAGCTAGTTTCACAGCCGCCCCTTTCGCTTTGCTCGCGAGGAGTAAATTTTCCGGCTGGAACAGAAAATTTTCGTCGCACCGGACGCACTTGTCAAACGAACGCGCGTAGCTTTTTCCCAGACATCGATTCGAATTCGACGCGCGCGATCTCGTTGCGAGATCGAACTTCTCTCTTGTCGAAAATGCGATGATACTAATTTAGCAAAAGAGATTTGATTGGGAACAGACGAGCGAATAAAAACTGCCGTCTAGCTTCGATTCGCAGATGCGATACACAGTGTGGGAAAAAAGTCCGAAACATTGCCCGCTAGAAAATGTTCAGTATTCGCGCAAATTCGCAAATTGGCACATGATTGTGCGCACTTCCGTGTTACTTATCGCGTTTATTCCTCGCGCAAATGTACATATTTTCAATTTAAAAAATGTGCGTTGTTTTTGTGACGCGGATTTTTCAAATCGTCTTTTATCGCGGTTATTATCGCGGAAACGTGGATTTCCCAAGTTGGTGCGTATCTGTGAAAAATAGACGAAACGTCGTCGTCGCGCGGACCGAAGTGAATCGCGGACGAAACTACAGACCGACGGAGGACACGATCGCTTTATTTCAACATCGGTTATTCTGCAAACGCCGGCGTCATCTTCCCGCTCGACAAGCGCTCTTTTTCCTTCTTTTTCTTTCTATTTCATTCATGTACACACACACACACACACATTCTTTCTCCCACGTACTTTCAGATCCCGATGCACAACTCCGTTATGGTGGCAGTGGTGTACGCTTTCCAGGATTTGCTGAATACAGTGCGAGGCGTCGGCCTCGCTGTAGAATTCCCGGGCGACGATGTCCTCAAACAGTTCTCCGCCGGTGACTCTGTAAGCGTTTTACGTTTCAATTCCATTTCGCGAGCGCGCGCACGGAATCGAATGTAAAAGGAATATTGCGCAAGAGCAGAGAGAAGGAGAAAGAGAGAATATTTAACTCACCGGAAATAAAAGTAGCATGAATTTTTTCATAAGCGACGCTACACGTTCTCGACAAAATGCCGCCGTGTCCGAATAATAAAAAGAGATTCGAAACGATCTTTGCTTTACGTCACGAACGTGTAAACAAAATTTAAAGTCGTTGATCGAAAGAGACGAAGATAATTATTGCGCCAATTACGAGGCGGACTGCGCGCGCAATTCGAAGAGCGAACGAAAGAAAAAAGAGCACGAGAAACACACACAGGCTAATCGAGTCACAAAACAAAAAATCCGAGGAGACGGTCGAGAATTAAATCCCTCGTATGTAACCGGCGCGAATTAATCGGCGGCAGATCGTAGCGAATTCGTGTCGTAGACCGACGCGAGTCCCACGCGTGGCGGGAAAGAGACAAAGATCTTCGTAGCGCACGGCTAATCAACGAGTACATACAATCACGCGTAACGGGGAAATTAAATTAGATACTTTCTCGACGCGTTGCTCCGATGACGTTTCGAAGACCGGAGCAGCAGATCGGTATCGGCGCTTGACGCAATTAGAGCTCGCGAGATGAAACGCGATGACTCGACGGAATCTCGCGCCTTTTCATCGATCGTATCGGTCGGCAAAACCGACACAAACGTTTTTATAATAGGATTGAGAGATGAATTGTAGAGATTATTATATATGCGATCCGATCCGAGAGATGATAAAACAGAAAAACAAATTGTATTGAGGGAGCGTGCGTGTACGTAAGATTAAATTATGTCCGACGGGATTTTCTCATACTTACAGATCAAAGACGAGATAATGGAAATTCTCTTCTTGTATACTGTCGTGCAATCTCACTGAAACAGAAAGGATGACGAGACGAGTGAGGCTACTTGTTACGACGGCCTTGCACTTTAAATGGTTCCTATATTTAGATAGCACATGTGTATATATATATATGTATACACACACACACACACACATACACACACACATATCTCTCTCTCTCTCTCTTTGAAAGGACCTTGACAGGAACGGGAGCGCGATATCGCCGTATACGTGTCATTAAAAGCACTCCTCCTTTCGGAGCCGCATCTGGGCTTTCCGTATATTAGCCTTTCCGTTCGTTGTTATTACGCCGTTTGTTATCTCTCCGGCTGTAAAATCGGGTCATTAAGATAAAACATATACCCACAACTCTTGTATATGTATTTCATACAATTTTATTTTATCGCCTCCGGCTCTCATATTTACCGTCGCGCACGCGCGCGCGAAAAACGAGAAATGTCGACGAGAAAACTTTTCGAAACGATCGTAAGAACGAGGAGATTCGCTGTGCGATCGGAATCGCGCGCGACCTCGTAAAGCCTTTTCCTGTCTAAATTCCAGCGGCTGCGAGAGCTTAACGACAAGCCATTCTCGGCGGTTACTGCCGAGAAAACGCGGCGATATTACATACGGAACGGAAGGTAAAAGATCTCTCTCTTTCTCGTTCGTACATCGGCGAAGATGGTGTCGTTCGAACGTGCCACTCGCGAGCGACCCAGCGCGAGCACGCCGATCTTTATTGCCATCCGAGACGATTGCTTCGCTCGTTCGTCGCTGCGTCGAATTTCTGCGACGCCTTTTTTCTCTCTCTCTTTCTCTCAGAGAGAACGAATTGTCGCCAATTAGCTCGCCAAGTGGCCGCGCGACATCCAGCTAATGATCGCGCTCGATTTATCGCGCCACGCGTGAGACCGAACGTGGAAGAGAAAGAGAGAGAGAGAAAATATGGGCGAGAACAAGCGCGTGCGTCGTGAGTGAAGTGCGTTTAAATCGTGGAATAATAAAATTACGCGCGCAACAAGACGGAAAATAAAATAAACCTGTCTGTAATTCGAGAGAGAAGTGTCAGTTACATCTTTGACGTAATATTTGCATCAACATCGCGAATCCACGTGTACATTAGAACACATTTTTTGTCATTTTGTTGTTGACCGTCAAACGCGCGCGACAACTAAATAGATCAGTATGAAAAACAAAAACAGAAGAAAAATGAATTCCGACGTTCATTAAGGTCAACGGGGAACCGATCGAGAGTCGATCAAACTGCGAATCGAGTTTAATCAGAGTCAAGTGAAGACACGCTCTGACTGGCTTTTTAACGCGCGCAAAAAGAAACCGAATCCGACGACGAGCGTCGTCACACGCTCTCGTTTGCATTCGCGAGAGAGCAAGAATCGATTCCCGCTCGACGGAGAAAGAGAGAAAGAGAGCTAGGAAAAGAAGCCCTTCGCGAAGCTTAAGCTCCTTCTGCATTTCACGAAGCGCGCTTCGCGTTCGGAGTCCAAATGTCAAGATTACTCAAGCTTCTTAATGAACGTGAGAGTTTTCTTCGTCACGAAAGTTGCCGCGGAGTAGTTTTAGGCAAACGCTTCTCCAACTTCTTCTCCTTCTCGGAATTTGAATCCTCTTCCGCGAAAGGAGAACTCGCTAAGATACGTCGACGAATAATCAAGTCCGCGAATTATTGTTTCAGCTTGCGAGCGTTTCGGTCTGGGAAAGTGACAGAAATAATACTCGCTATCTTATTCATACAACATACATGTGCGGCGACTCGGAAGCAGACCGTGTGTCTTTGCCGCGGCGACTTAATTCCTCAACGTTGTTCCACGTTCTTTAAGGAAAATTTGCTCATGTCCGCCTTTACTTCTGTTGCGAGAGAGAGAGAGAGATCGATCAACGAACTGGGTTGCGCCATAATGAGATCGGAACTTTTCTCTGACAGACGTATAGCGGAGCGACAACTCGCTCGCTCGCTCGCGTTTCATCGACGCGACAATGAGATCTCGCCAATCAAGCGAAAACACGGTATTTCCGATACACACACCGGCTGTCACATCCCCGCGTCGGCCAAAGAAAATTTAACGACGCGCCCACATCGAGATGGTAGCTCCATTCAGCCTCCCCTTCCCCCATATCGATAGAAAATATCATCAGTTGTCCTTTCGCAGACCGACACCGCGAGATTCCTCGGGATCTTCGTTTACGTCGCGTCGACGAATGGAGTCGTCGAACGGATTGTAAATAAATATTTTCGCTCGATTGCAAAAAGAAAACGACGAGAGAACGCGTTGAAAAAAAAAGAAACAAACAGAAAAAAGGTGCGATTAAATGTACAAGTGGTTCCGGCGTATTTTAATTCCCAAAGCCTCGTCGCGCGATGAGCCACGGCTCACTTACGTCGCGCAACTTTCATCTACGGAAGGATCAAAAAGCTATGTATAGAAGACTGGGCTCATCTTCTCTTCCCTTTGATATCCACGCCCGATCCAATAAGATCCAAACGGATGAGTTCGAGATAGAAAATCGGGGAGGGGAGGAAGAGGAGATGAGAATGAGCATTATCAGAATACGTATCGGCGAGATGAGAAGGTTGCGATAAAGGTTCTCCCTTCGTCGTCGAAATGGAGACGGGAAAGGAAAGATGAAAAATTGCGAGCAAAACGGCTATCACACGCAATAAGCCGCTTTGATTGAATGATAATACATTCTTTTCTCTCGCGCGCGAAATACATATCGCAACTTCTTTCACAACCTCCATTGACGTAAACACGCGTTTTTTTTCCGCAATGAACGCGCTCGCTCGCGATCGCGCATGATGCGATCTGAGTCGCACTCTCTTCAATCGTTTAAAAAAAATAAATAAATAAATAAAGTCTCGCACGACGGAAATCGAGAAATGTGTCGCGCATATATCAAAGTTCATCGCGCGCGCGCGAACGCATATTTCCGTTCTCTCTCTCTCCCTTGGAGAGCGACCTTTTCAAATGATCTCCCAAGGTGTGCGCGAGAAAAGCGAGAGAACCGGAATCCATCTCCTTGCTCTCTCTCTTTCTCTCTCTCTCTCTCTCTCTCACTCTCACTCGCTCTCTCTCGTTCGATCCAATAGAATGTGATCACAAAAAACGAGCTCGGATACTATACTAAGGCGTGGTATATTATTGACGAGAATTTTCATCGCGACGAGGCGAAAAGGGAAAAATATCTCGAGCGCGCGAAGAAAGAAAAAAATTTCGGAGATAAACTTCGAGAACTTGGATGATGAAAATAAATTTTCTCTTTCTCCGTCGGTCAATTCGCGAGAAGCGACGCGAAACGTCGCGTAAACACGCGCAAATGGGCGTTTTTTTTACGCTGATGCAGACGATAACGGAAAAAATCGACGGACCGAATAGTAGCTGACAAAAGAGAGAGAGAGAGAGAGAGAAAGAGAGAGAGAAAGAGAGAGAGAGAGAGAAAGGTAACTAAATACACAAGTATCGATCCTTGAAGCCACACCTCGACGTAGTTGTGCGCAACGCTACGCTCTCGCGATTACACGATGTGTACGAGAAAATTATTTACTCGAAATTACGATTCAAATATTCTCTCGCAACAATCCCGTTTGATAAAAACTCCGAGAAAAGATAAATTATTATTTTTTTAAAGTAAACATAAAACGCAGATTCGAAAGTTTTTAAACGCTTTTGCGTCCGCGATTTATTTTTCACTTTTGGATCTTACATCCGCACGTGTGTGTGTGTGTGTGTGTGTGTGTGTGTGAGCACACAAGAAAACGCGTGATTGTTCCCGTATGGGGAAAGGCCATTGTGCAAGCAACTATCGGAAGACGTTTCGCGGACGCTTTCTACTAGGTCGTTAAAGACGGTAAGACGATTACCGGGCCGTCTTCGGCGCACGGAAACCTCGTTATCGAGCAGGCCTTGCTATTATCCTTGACGATAGTTCATCAAGCACTTCCCCTTTCCCTCTCCAAGCTCGGCGCGGAAATGAACCTTGATGCGAACTGTCGAAAAACCTGCGAATTTAGCCTGCGCGTCTCTCTGCGCGTATAGTTTAGTAGTGTGAAAAAACAATCACTGTTGATAATCCGTCTAATTTCTTCAAAGAGCGGACATCTGACACTAGCGAAATAATTTCTGGCACATGCAAGGTGTGATCCCAAAATAAATACCATTGTTGTATTACACGCTGAAATAAAGTGTCGTGATTGTTTTTTATCCAATGTCTAGATTTTGTCGCCGATTTGAAACAAACGTATGAGTTACAAACGATATGTCACATATAATAAATCCTTGTTTGCAAAAACAATACGCGATTGTTTCCGTGTTGCAAAATCGTACGAACCCCTCCGGATGTCCTACTCCCGGATTGTATAAATGTGCGAGCGAAAACAAACTCGCTTGTCCGCCAGGCAATGGCCAAGAAAGAGAGAAACAAAAGCAACAACTTTTTCTATTACTAGCACAACACAGGCGCGCGTTACGCGCAGCTATTATTGTTTTTATTTTAACGTGTAGTGTCAGTGAACACAACATGTCACCGCGATGACAGCTAGTATATAACGTCTTACAAACAATATAATACACATTAGACAGATGTCAAAAATAACGAATAAAAATCGAAATAAAAAAACAGTAAAAAAGAGGAGTGAAAAAACAACACATGACTAAAGTCACGTGTTGTCTTTCCACTTCTTTCTGTCACGTGACTTTACTTTAGTCACGTTTTTAATGACACGTAACTAAAGTACAGTCATGTGACTTTACTCGCGTGTTAATTTTCCTCTCCTCATTGTCACGTGACTTTTTATTTTAGTTGCGTTTTTAAAGACGCGCAACAAAGTCGCGCTCGAACGGCGCGAGACAGTACCGTGCCTCTTGATTCGTACGACATAAATCGAGAAACGTCCAATCAGCGTCGAGATAAAAGCGGCAACAATCAAGATCGACAGAAGAATCGATTGTGATTACTTACACACGCTTTTTCTGGTAGGATGAATAATCATTTTTGCGGTATCACGACGCCATGTTTCTCTTTTGTGACACGCGCGCGCACGATCGTATCCATCACGCGTGTCGCACGAAAGTGCCAAGGAAAGAAGAGATACGTCGCGGTATAAAAAAAAAACACGAGTCGTCGTTAGGGAACGGAAAAAAATGGGGTGAAGGAAACGATTCCCGACTGACAAGAATCGATAGGTATCACTTGTTGACTCGGGCGAATTTCCCGGTCGGCACGCCATTACGCGAAAAGCCACGCCGATTCATCGACATCGTCGACCGGAGTTTCGAATGCGAGAGAATATAGAGACGCAAGGGGATGAACAAAGAAAAAGAAACGCGCGCGATCATCGCTTTCTTCCCCTTCGGCTCTTATGAATTATGGAATCGCGAGCTGCTGTAACCGCGACGCCGACAAAGCTAATGCGATTCTCGATCGGTTTCAATCTGTTCGGCAAAACGAGAACAAAACGTTAAAAAAAAAACTGGACGGCGGCAGAGAATTTCGCGATACATTCAAGTGTGTCGAAGAAAATCGGAAAATCACAAATTTCGATCGCGCGTGAAAATTGAAAATGCCAGCACTTTGATAATTTCGATGACTGTTTTTTTTATAGCTTTGAGATGTGTCGTCAGAGCTAAGTTCCAGTTAAGAAGAAAAAAAAGAAAAAAACTATCTGCAAGTACGGACAACAGAGCGAAATTTATTTTTACGTAAGTTCCCATGAAACTCCGCTCGTCGATGCGCCACGCAGGAGCTCGCCGGTAATATAACCGTCAGTGATAAAAGTCCACGAATAGACCGCCCGCAGCTGCGCCGGAGCGTGACTTTCACCACTGACTGCACCCGTGGAGAAAGATAAACGATTATCTTCGCTCGCGAAAGCGCGTATTGTCGATAAACAACGTCAACAGTTCCGACTGCGGTCGCTCGATGTTACAGACCCCTGCGTGTGTTCCCTCGGCGATCAATGAAATTCGTTTAGGACCGAACAAAGGAGCGGAGTCGCTCGACCGTTCCGATTCTCTCTTCGCGGCGGAGCGTGCGGAAAAACACGCGAGCCACGGCAGTTACTCGTGCGTTATTCGTTCAATTAACAACAGGAGCATCAAACTTTGCCGCGCCGTCGAGCGCGAAACCGCGCAATAAAAGAAACTGAAAGAAAATAAACTGTAAACCCCCCCCCTTCCGTATACGTGCCGTTTCCGCAACGATATTGTCGAGTTTCACGAAGAATTTCATAGCACAATTTATTGTGCGCAATAATATCGCGATATAAATCGATGCAATGTACAAAAATTGCCGTACATTTATTGCCGCGAAAATTAGACAATTTGTTTTTTTCAAATTGTCTACAGAGCAAAAGACCAAAGAGATCGTTCCATTCAAAACCAAAATCTTTTATTAACTCTTGAGAGATTTTTTGAAATATCTTAGTCTTTGAGTCGTCGCATTTCACCTTTTTGTTGAACAATATTGTTGTTACATCAGTCTACGTTGTGTATTTGGAATATAAAAACGCACTTGATAACTTTATTTTTCATTACAAAATTACTATTACACTTCAGAAAAGTTGTTTGAGAACAATAGGATTTTCAGAAACTAAATTTTTTGCTTGTATTATTATACAATATAAAAATTTCGCTCATAAATTTAAAAAGTGAGGAAAATATTGACTGAAATATTTTTTTTCTAAATGAATTTTTAATTTGCGGATTACGGTGACACGCAGCGACCGCTCTAGAGTTGAGACCGCGCAGAATCGTCTGTTTCTAACTTCCCTCGAAACTCGGAAAATACAGTTTGTCTCGCAAACGAAGACACATCGTTTTATTCAAACTAAAATCTTTGGACCGGTAAACGAGCAGATTCTTCTGCGGGACACGACGTGTCTCTCGACTCAGTCGAAGAGACCGAGACACCTGTTGTCGAACAAATCTTGCACGGACGTGTTTTCTCTTCGCTTCGTGTCAGAATTGTTCGACGCAAAATTCGCGCAAAAACGCGCCAAAAATTTCCCTTCGGAATCACGCGCGACCGATTGGCTCGCGTCCAGATTGCACATACGTGCGCGACGTGGTATCGTAACGCGGCCCCGCGCACCGTATGCGGCGAATCGCGCCCGGTTCAAGGTCGCAAACGTGTGCGTCGCATGTACGAGCGATTGCGGTTTACCATCCCCTATACACGCAATCGGAGGCCGTAAGTAATGAGAAATGTTACGCGCGATCGTCCCAGCGGAATTTTCCCCAAATCAGCGGACGACATGCGTCGGAAATGTCGAGACCACGTGTCGAAACCAATTTGTGGAAATTTAAATGTGTTTCGAATATTTGCGTTATCTCGTACACGATGTAATTTGTTTTTTTTTTTTTTTTTTTAATTTTGAAACTTAACCTTTTATAACCCAAAAGTTTTTTGTGAATATAAAAAAAATTTATGCAACAAAACCAGCGTTATAGAAAATTAAATATTTTCCACTTTATATTGTTTGGAAAGTTCGCAGCGACGTGTTTTGCGGTACAAATGTATCGCACGGACGTACTGTACGAACTTTTAATTGGCGGCGAGAATTAAATAACATTATTTTTCGGACGGGAATTGCGGTCTCGTTATTGCATTTTTCAATAGCGCTCTCTTTCTCCAACGGCCGCGGTTCGTTATAGACTTTCGGGCTCAAGCGAGGATTGCCAGAAGAGAATGAAGACGTGCGTCGCGTCCAAGTGGGAAGATTGCGCACTGTAATCGGCGCGCCGACTCGCATTTATATCAATTAGCAGCAACGCGGCGATCATTAGATTAGAAGAGAGAGCTTGTCGTTTCAGCGAACTCGCGCGCGCAGCTGCAGCAATTATCGGGACTTTTCGTCTCGGAATGTAACCATCGGCCGGTTTGACTACGAAGAACTGGTCAACCAACCAGGCTGAACCGGCCGACCGAAATAATTTTCGCCCGAGGCGAAATCGCGTTCTCAATCGCGGATATACGCGCGCGAATCGGTTTGAACAAAAAAAGATTCGACGAAGTACTCGCGGACGAGGTTCCGCAAGGATGAAGTTGCCAACTCTATTCCGGGAGGAGGTTTCCGCGTTAAATAATACAAGCAATTACGACAACGCTAAATTAACCGGCAATTTCCTTCCGCCGCCGGAGGAAACTTTGTCAAAGATCCCGTTTAACGAAGTGTTCAACTGTAACTCAGTTGTGAGAGTAGTTTCTTAAGACGCGCGCGCGCGCGCACGCGCACACACACACATACACACACTAGGCGAATAAATCGCATCGTTGTTCGTTGTGTACGTCCGCGACGATAAATCCCGCGTGTTTTTAACGAGAAATGCGACTTGGCGTATCAAATGGCCGCGCGCTCTATTGTTTCGTTCATTGGGGCGCGATACAGCGCGGCGTTTTCAGAGGCGTCGTCGCGACGGAGTAACGCGCAATTGCCGGCGTCCGACGCGCGTTCGCGAATCAATACGCGCGTTTTCATCGGCGGCCGTAAATTTTCTACGATCATCATCGTTCCGCGTACGATATCCGCCGCGAATGCAAATTGCCCGCTTACACGCGAGCCCGAGGCGAATAAGCGCAATTGCGGAAGTGGTCGTATAATAGAAAACTGGCAGTAAACTCTCTCCCGAAGCGCGAACGACGCAGAGAGTGCGGTTCTCTCCCGCGGGAACGATCGTCATCGTTGTCGTCGTTTGGGTTGTTGCTTCGACCGGCGGCGGCGGCGGCAGCGGCGGATTAATCGCGCGGGGTCGCTCGCGAAATTGGCGTCGTAACAGCCCCGGCACGGAACGTCCGCGACATACGTCGACGAATATTGCCGCTTTATACATGAGAATTACGTGAGAATCGCGATCGGCGGATAACGTATATGTGTATACGTTTGTGTGTGTTATTATCGAACAACGTTCAAAACTGGCATCGCCAATTTACGCGAGCGCGTTAATATTTTATTTCACTCCCTCTGTTTTGACGAGCGCGACAATCGTGTCACGATAAACGCGAAATGCGTGACTCAGTCACCCTCTCGGAATGTAAATTGTTTCGTTAGTCGGCTTTTCGATCGCCGACGAATTACACGTGTAATTGTGACGATTGTAAAGAGTCGGCTTAATTTTGTTCTTTCAGTTTGGAAAAAGTTGATCGTACGGTTACAGTTTTTGTTTATCTTTTTTGCGCCAACATGGATCTTGCGTGTCGCCGAAGTAATAATCACCAATTAGCCATACCGTTGTGCGGTATTTGCGCTTTAATGTCATATTTTATTTTTAGTTTTAACCTTTAGACGATGTGAACAAAAAAACACAAGAGATTAAATACGAATGAATTATAAAATATATACAACAAATGCGTTGGATGCGAGATGAGTTTTTACAATCTGATGAGTGATTTTCAGTCCCGACGAGTGCAAAAAAAATAATCCGGTACGATTCGAGCAGAATCGGTTTCGTTAAAAATTTGTCACTTCATTATCGCGAACGCCGCGTTAGTGTGATGTGGTAAACCGTTTCGAGCTCCGATAGTGTCTTCCTTTAGCAAATTTGGAATTACTCTTATCCCGTGGGAGCGAAGAGAGAGAGAGAGAGAGAGAGAGAGAGAGAGAGAGAGAGAGAGAGAGAGAGAGAGAGAGAGAGAGAGAGAGAGAGNGAGAGAGAGAGAGAGAGAGAGAGAGAGAGAGAGAGAGAGAGAGAGAGAGAGAGAGAGAAAGAGAGAGAGAGAGAGAGAGAGAGAGAGAAAGAGAGAAAGAGAGAGAGAGAGAGAGAGAGAGAGAGAAAGAGAGAACTTCAACTAATTATGGAGGTTATTTAACACTGAAAATTAAAGGATTCTGGCAAACTCGGGAGAAGCAAACAGACGACGAAACTTTGTTCTTCAGTTAATTTCAACGCGTACACTATATATTTTAACCGGATTTCAACTTAAAATTTTGTTACCGCGATGTCTAATCACGAAACGTCCCACAAGGGATTTTCAAAGAAATTCCATTCCTCTAAATCATGGAAAAGGCATTAAAGTGGGAGAGTAAAACTTTTTTCGCGAAATCTTCGTGCAGTTTTTTCAATGCCGATCTTTTTCTTTCCACGAACGAACCGCTTTCTCGCATGTGTGTGTGTGTGTCAGTATGTGTGTGTGTGTGTAAGTTATTCGCAAAATGCGCGCGCGAGCGATATAAAATTTATGTCCCGACTAAATCACAATATATGCGCGGAGAACGCATCTCTTGACTGATCGCCTGCAATATATCCCGGCGATGTCTCAAGATGCCGGTTGCGTGTAATCCGCGGAAAATCCAATTACACGGAAGCCACCGCAAACTGCAGGAGCGTGTCAAATCTAATTCGCGTTTCTCTCGCTGCAAAATAACAAAAACAAGAACACAAAAAAAAATTCACAAGTGCAGAGAGGGGAGAGATAGTGCGCCACCGAAGTGAGTTTACAACACACCAAAGAACTCTCGCGAGGGGGATAACTCTCGAACTCTCGAGAATAAGTTAGTACGAATGTTGCGCGGAGTCTTTTGCCGACGCGCGAGTTACAACTGCGCCAGAATTTACGTTCGGAGAATACTTCGAGATTGCGAGAATTCCGGATAACTGGCGTAAGTTGAAGAAGAGAACTCCGGAAAAGTTGCTCCGTTTCCGGTCGTATTCGGGACAAGAAATCAAAGAACGACGCGCGCGCGCGCGCGTGTTCAAATCCGATAAATAATAAGCGCAAGGACGAGATACATACATTCTCCTGCCTGTCGTAAATGAAATCAGTCGTAATTGAATAAAGACTATATCGAATAATCGAGCGAGACTCTCTCGTCGGGAGTTTAACGTGTTCGACACACGTACACGTGTTAACAAAAAAAAAAAAAAAAAAAAAAAACGGGCTCGAACCCGAGAATACACGCGGTAGACACGAGACGACTGTATAGTTGCGGGAGTGTTCGAATACAATATCTCAAGTACACGCGGCGGAACGGGACGCGCGATTTACATTTTATCTAGATATTACGCCATACATGCGATATTGTGTGCGGTTTATTCGCGGAACACCGGCGTTTAACTTTTTTTTTTTCCGCCGTTTCGCAACGCCGTTTAAGAAACAACACGCGCGTGACGTGAAGAAATATATCGGAAGTCTCTGCGGAGAGACTTTGCATGGGAGGGAGAAGAGATATCTTCTTCTCCGGAACGTAACAATGTGTATATCTCCTCTATATCGAACATCAACGACGATCTCCCCGAAGTTATCTCCTCACTGATGGATTTGTTGTTTGATTTACATACATTGTTACACAACGGTCAATTCCCAACGGTAAATAATGTCGTATCGCGAGAAGTTGAGAGGGGTCGAAATGTCATCAAAAAATCATGCGATGTTTTCCCCGTACGAGCTCGGTCGAGAGAAATTAGAGTATCCGAGAGATGATTAACGAAAGAGAGAGAGAGAGAGAGAGAGAGAGAGAGAGAGAGAGANAGAGAGAGAGAGAGAGAGAGAGAGAGAGAGAGAGAGAGACAGAGAGAGAGAGAGACAGAGAGAGAGAGAGAGAGAGAGAGAGTTCCTTTATATAGCGGCTTAACGACCGAGAGCACATACGTCCCGGATCCCATAATCCCAAATGTAATCTGCTCGGTCTCTTCCTCTCTTTCCCGTCCGAAGGGACATTTTTTTTGCCGTCGTGCGTCGTCGATCGATCGACGTCCCTTCACGTGCGCGCGCGTGAGATCTTCGCGCGCGAGAAAGAAAACCGGAAAACGCGCAAACTTGACGTATATTAAAATGAAGGCGGAGGGAGACAAATATTTGCCCGACGGGAATCGTAACGACTTCGCGTGGGTTATACAGTTTCCGAAAATGTACACGCGAGCACTTGAGCTTCTCGCCGGTGAACAAAGACCCATTCATATTTGGTCGAGCACACTTGACAGAGAGAAAGAGAGAAAATGCTCTTGTGCTTACATTAAATAATATTTTGATTTACTTTCTTTCGGAATTACGAGATTTACAAACAAAAAAATCACGCTCAATTTTCGAACGAACGTTTCATTTTCGAAAGTGTTTTCCGTCGCGTGTAAATATGAAAACGCTCTTCTCGTTTCTTTCTAAGAATTTTCTCTCCCTCGACCGCTCGAGAGAGAGATTTCCATTGTATTAAAATAAATGTCGAGTCATAGAAACGCAACGATCGAAACACAAAGAATGAAGAATATCTAAAGAACCGAAGCGTGTAAAAGTGAAGTTATCTTTTATTTCGTTTTTCTTTCTCTCTCTCTCTCTCTCTCTTTCCCTCACTCTTTCTTTCCCGCTTTATTGAATTCCGATATATTGCATATCGCCCGTGTTGCGCGCTCGTTCGATCTCTGATATTTATCGGTAGCCGTACAATGTGATTGTTATGGAAGAATATTATACCGCAAGAAATTGCGAAAGCATTTCTATGGCGCGCGCGCGCGCGCGCTTTCTGTATCGCTCGAAAAACATTAACGTTTCAAGATACGTTCGCGGAAACCTCGACGAGATTCGAGTCGCGAATCGATCTTATTATTTTACAATTATTTGCGCGCGCGCTATTGCATTCTAAATGTTCCGCTTGGTTGAGAATGTTTTGTAATTTTCACGCGCGATTTCATCGCGTTAAAGAGAGATAAGCGGAGGCCGTCCGACGAAAGCGAGAAATATTCACTAGCGATGCCCGCCACGTAACGCGCGGATACGTACGAGATCGCGTCACGTGCGGATCATTCATCATCTCGCACCTCGAAAACGCCTACACCTCCGATTAAGTTCCAAGACTCGTTCCGTTGATATCGATTACCAAACTCAATTTAATCATCCCCTAATGACGTATTCGAGAATGGCACGTACAAAATTAGCATGTCTCTCGATCGAGACGCGACAACGGAATCGGGACGATTAATATAGTTTCTTGTTCGCGATGTGTCGTATCGAAACTCGTCAATCGAGCGAGAGAATATATACGAAAAAAAATCCAATTGAACACAGGAACGACTTACCGATATTTGGATGCTGCAGTTTTCTACATATCCGCGCCTCTCGCTCAAGTTTCTGGAAATCTGCAAAATAGAAAAGTTAACTCGATTAAAATCACACACGTACAAAAATGAATTATAAATAAAAAATCGAACACACCACTCATGCGCTTTCTATAATTGTCGATCGCGAGTTTCTTTTTCGTCGCAAACGACCCCGAGACAATTTGATCTCTCGCGCAAGGTTAACTGCGCGGCTCTCTCCGCCGCCGCGGCTGGAACCGAACGATCGTCTCGAACGTTCGTGAGACACGGAATTGAATTTTTCGCAACGAGGTCCCTCGACGAGTCCTTTTTCCCCAAAGCTAATTCACTCTAAGAGACATCTTCAGAAGATTGCATTTTTTTTTTCTACCAACGCGACGAAGTTATTCTGAGGCTTATTTCCTGTTATCTTTTTACGTGCGCCTCTCCTTCTCTCCCCCTCACTCCGCGAAATCGACGATCGATCTCTCTCGCGCAATACATATTTGAGCGTTGCTTGATGAAAATAGCTCGAGACGCGGCACGACCCGACATAGAATGTCACAACAAAGTGCGGAATAATATATATATCGGAGTGTAAAGGTCTTTTTCTCCTTCTCTCTCTCTCTCTCTCTCAAAAATATAGGTAGATATTTTTACAACGTTGTAAAATATTTTTTGAAACTTCGAATATTTTGGAACTCGCAATTTTTGAAAGTCGAAGAAATAGGACGCCAACTCGAAACTCCGAAATTATTCTTCTCACGATGCTCTCTTTGTGTGTGTGTGTGTGTGGAACTCTGTGTGCTCAGACTGCAGCAGAAAGAAGCGATCTTAAAATGCCGGAAGCGACAAGTGCGCGGCCGGAAAAAGCGAGGAAACACATCGGGCAAATTGGTGAACAAGCCCTCGACAAAGACTCTCTGTGTTTTTCGCGGGGGAAAAAACTAGGTTACCCGAGTCGCAATCGAGTTTTCCGGCCGCAATATGCTAAAGAGTTTGCTCGTCGTTTACGAGCCACGCGGGGGAAGATGATTATCTCCCGCGAAGCATGCAGCGGGGCAAAAACTTGGCGCGTGTGCGTGCGCGAAACAGCGTCGACAAATCGACGTCTCGGTTCTTTTTTCGACCGAACTGACAACGATGACCGGTACTTTGTGATCTTACGACCGATCGTAGAGGGTGCAACGCCGATGAGAAAAGACGTTGCGAGTTTTTTTCCTCTCCCCGTGAATCGATAAAATTTTCCCTCGGCGGCTGTCTCGACGCGTTAAATCGCATTTGCGTGCGAAATAATACATAAAGCAACGATCGTTCGAGAGCTTGGCGTTAACGCGTGTTTCTCTCGTGAAATATTAATTTCCGCGCGTCCGATCGATGTGGAGAAACGCCTATCGCGACCCGTTTAACATGATAATGAGAAAATAAATAATAATAGAAAATAAATGAATAAATAAATTTGATCTTGTCTTAAGAAAGTAATTTTCTACCGAATGTTTTTTAATAAATTCACGAGTTTATTGCGGTGAACTCGTGTTTACGTACGCGCTACTAATATGTACGGATACACAAATATCCTTCAAGAAAACAAATACTAAATATTTCACGTCAACCTTACAACTAGCTTTCGCGAGATGGAAACTTTCATACTTCCACGTCAATTTTGCTTCTCTCGCGAAGAAGTTGCGGAGAATAATTTCATGTCGAAGAGATGCGATCTTATTACGGTGTTATTTGTTGACGTGTATGACGTTTACCGCAATTTAATTAATACGAAGATAACGGGCTTTCCTATTGATGTCACGCAGACAATTTGCTTCCGGAGAAACGCAATCTCTCTCTCTCTCTCTCGCATACGCAACGAGATGCGGCAAATTGACCGACGAAATTCTAGCGGCGTTTGGCAGGCCTCAAGAGAAATGACGTGCCTCGCACCGTAGCGCATCATCATAGACGCAATCAATTGCAACTTGATCAGTTGCGCTCTTGCGACGTGGAAAAAAGAAAACAAACAAAAACTTATAAAGTTCAGGACGTATCGATTATATCTCTCGAGACAAGAGTACGACAATGTCATCTTCGTTTTTCTTCCGATTCTTCCGCGCATTCCTCGCACGTGCGAAATTGAGTTTACTTTACGTAAGGCTCGTCTCAGTCCCGCGCGATCTTTTCGTTCGCTCGCTTATATCTTTGAACTTTATCTCGAGAGTCGTTGTTGTTCGCCGTCTTCGGGGCGCGCGTCACATCGAGATTATCGCGTCTTACGTAAAACAAGAAAGAAAAAAAACAATTTGAGTTACATAAGAAAATATACGCGGTTGCGTAACGCGATCGTTTGCGCACACAACTCGAAGGGCGAGGAAACGCCTACTACGCAAAGTTTTTCCCGGACGCGCTTATCGACAAGCGTTAATCTCCCGATGAGATGCAAAGGATCGTCCCCGTGAGTGGGACGAGAACCAGGCAAATCCGGGATCTTCCTCCGCTCCGAGAGAGGAAGGAAGGAAGGAACGAATTATTTAATTACTTGGCATTCAGCCGAGCCGCGCGGCTGTTCGCTAATCGATAGAGGCGTGTCTGGAGAGAACAGCCCTTGCGATCACCTTCACCCACCCGATAATCATCCGCGATCCATAAAAATACGTATCTATAAAAAGAAAGAAAAATTGCGAGCGAGAGAGAGAGAGAGAGAGAGAGAGAGAGAGAGAGAGAGTGAGAAAGAGAGTGAGAGAGAGGAAGGTTGCGCAGACGCTCTCTCGCACGCGTGCCGCTTCACGAACGGATCACTTCCAGGAGGCTACGCGGCAAACGGGCTCGTTGGAAAAGAATGTATCTTCTTATTTTTATCTCGTTATAGAGCGGCTTCTTCAAGAGTGCGCGTGCACACGCCCTTTTTCATAGCGCCGCTACCCGCGTCTACGTATCGGAGCACAATTTTTGCATCGATAATCTATACGTTAAAAAAAATGTTGAAGGAATTTAATTTAACGTTTGTGTTTCGCTCTTCTGATAATCACTGAAACGACGAACCACGCGGTATTCTCCTCACGCATGTGTGAAATCTCTCTTTCTCTCCTCCCGCGTCGTCTTTGCGTCGTCGGAAGGTCTGATCTTTTCCGTCGGCAAGGCCGATCCTTGAAAGGCGTCCATCCGACGACGGCGTGTGTACACGCGCTTCCCATCCAATGGAGCACGAATGTCACAAAAGTGTCACTGATAAAAACCAACCGCGGCTCGCTCGGTTACAAGTCGATCGTTGCGCGAGGCGATCCGCTGGAGAAAGTAACGCGACAGAGGGGAAGAAAACCACCCTTGTGATCCGTCGTGCGTGATAAGGCTTATCGAACCTTGTGTGATGCATTTCTTCGATCCGAACGGCAACGCAAGCGTCGCGCGTATCGTCAGAGAAAAAACCGGTCTTTTTTTCATAGAGGGAGAGAGAGAGAGAGAGAGAGAGAGAGACAGAGAGAGTCGTGGCAAAAAAAACTGTTTCCGAGCACATATCTCGGCTGAATTCGACGGAGACAATATTTTCCTTTCCGGAACACAAAAACGCGGCGGGGAAAAATAACACGACACAATTTACCAGAGTGTTCGGCAAAAAAATGCAAAACGTAATGTCGCTTTGTCGAACGAGCTCGTCTAACATATCGTTTGAAAGCGAACCGCGCGGCGATTACGTTCTCGAGAGAAAGACAAATATAAAGATCGAACGGAAAAGGGGGACACAGGCGGGAAACGCGGCGCGCGTGTTCGGTTCTCGAACATCGAGGAAGAGGCGGAGGGTCCAGCCTCCCCGTGATTCCCTTTGTGTGGTCCGCAACCGCGAATTAGAAATTCAAATGAACCGCACCGACAAAATTCCGGCCGTGCAGGCCCGAATTAATTATTCGTCGCGCCGAATTCCGCTCGCTCGCGCGAACGAGTTCGGCGAACAAATTTCTCCCGTACAATAACTTTCAGACGGTGAAATAAAAAAAAAAACAAAAAACAAACAAAACAAAAAAGTTTCCCTCTCGGATCGATTCCGCTCGCGGAATAAAAATGCCCGCAATGTGTATCGCGGGCGATTCGCAAACGCGGAAGGCGCAATTGATCTCGTTCGATTGTCTGCGACCGCGTATTTTATGCAGCACACGTTAAAGCTCGTTTTATATCTCGTTTTATTTCACGGCTCTTTTGTACATTATCGGACCGACCGACGCGCGAGTTCATTCGTTTCTATTTTTCTGTGAAAAATCGCATTTTCGCACTTTTAAAAGTGTCAAACGTAATTGACGGCGAAGAAAAGAGAAAAAAATGTGAATATAATTACAGATTGTCACACGCGCGAGAAAAAAACATCCATAGAGAGAAAGAGAGAGAGAGAGAATGAGAGACGAGAAATTAAATCAATTAATCTAATAAATTAAAAAATCGCGCGATAGAATAAAAATTAAAATACATTACACAATTAACGCAATTTGTTTTATCGTGCGCGGTTCTCATTCTCTCTCTCTCTCTCTCTCTCTCTCTCTCTCTCTCTCTCTCTCTCCCGTCTTTGTCGCGATTTTTGTGCTCTGCGTTTCTCTCCGCCAATTAATTCAGCAATCGATCGCTCGTCATCGCGAGAACGAAAACGCCGCGGTGAAACTCTCTCCGCCGTGCGGGATTGTGCGTTCTGAATTAATTGCGAGCGTTGAAAAGCTCGCGAAAGCGCACGTAAGCGCCGCGGACTGCACCGCGGCAAATAAAGCGAAAGAAACTTCGCGCTTCGTCGTATACACAAATACGCAATACGGGTAAAAAAAGAGAGAGACACGGAGAAGGACAAAAAGAATCGCGTGTATATTGCGTCGTTTCCGCGCGCATACTTTCGGAATCGGAAATGACGGGAAATGGTAACCAGACGAGACGAGTCGCGAGGAAAAATCGGGGAAATTCCATCCAATCCCCCTTTTCCTCCTCCTCGTCACATAACGATTGGCTCGCGGCGAATCTCTCCACGCTGTTTACCCCTCTCCAGTCACGGGGGCTTTTATTCGTTGCGCGAGGCATGTATACGCCATATTGCGGACACCGCGACGGCCTTTGTTAGGTCAAGAGGTCACTGGAGCAAGGTCGTGGTTCTGAGCTGAATCGCACGAGCGAGCGATTCTTAACTGAAAGGGTGAGAGAACAAGAGGAGAGAGAGAGAGAGAGAGAGAGAGGGAGGATACACAAGAGTGAGAGAGAAAGAGATGCAGGGAAAGACAGAAGGAAAAAGAATATAAGGGGAGAGGGGAACGCGCTTCTTTTACCCCGGCCACCTTTTTACCTTTTACCCTCGCCCAGGCGCGGCGCTGCCGAAGATAGATTTATCTCGCCGCAGCGTGCCCGCAGAAAATGGCTATAAATTGAATGAGGGAGGAAGGAAGCGAGGGACGGAAACGAGTGCGGGCTTCGCGCGGAGGAAATTATGCAATTCCGAGTGCTCTCGCGAGTGGTTCGCCAGCGAAGATGAGATGGGCCTTTCCTTTTGTCGATTTGTTTTCTCTCTCTCTCTCTCTCTCTTTCTCTTTTGCTTTCTTAATGCATATCTGCGCGGAATTGAATCTTGATCAAACGACGCTGCTTAGTCCGCAGAAATCGCTAACGGCGATATACGTATATACACGTACTGTCTCAATTTTCTACAATGCGGGTGCTTCGCGACTGTCGCAACAGCCTGTGAAATACGCGTGTCAAAAAGTCGCAGCAAAAAACGGCGTCGACGTGAAATTTGTCGAAAATGTCTCACGCGTAATTCCGCAAAATTTATTCCGACAAAAACGCTATAAAAAAAAAAACGCTTTAGACGGGAGAGAGAGGGAGAGAGGGAGAGAGGGAGAGAGAGAAAGAGAGAGAGAGAGAGAGAGAGAGAGAAACGGAATTTAGAGCACGGGAAAGAGGATGCGCTCGCGAGTTGAGGCGCAAAGTTAGCGGAGAATCACGCGGATGGCCCAGAAAGTTAAATCGCCTGTTTTTTTTCTCCTCTGTCTCCTTTTGTCTTTATTTCCACGAGAATTCCTGCCTCGCCATTGCGAACGCGGCACGCGATCCTCGAGGATTCCTATCGACGTCCGAATTCTAAAGATGCAGTCACACACACGCGCGAGGAGAAACTTTCGAAACCACACTCGTACGCTGTTTACAATCGCAACGCGATTGTTTAGCCACCGTACCGTTCAAACTGCGTCAACTGCGAATATTACATTACGTTGCTCCTCGTTCCGACGAAATTTCTTTCGCGACGGTCAACCGCAGCGCGCGCGCGCGTGCATGCGAAACGATAACGACCGCAATCGCGCTGTGCACGCTCCGAAATTAGACGTGTTAGCATATCGTTCGCGTCAGTGCGTTCAAAATCGAATAATCAAAACAACACAACATCGCATTAATTGATAGATTCGGATTCCACTACCTTCAAACAATGTGGTATTTCTCTCTGAATTTGTTAGAAGCTTTTGTTTGTTTGTAAATTGAATCGTAAATTTACGTAACTACAGCGTAACTACAGCGCATCGCACTATGACAAATAGTCGGCAAATTACTGCGCTTTCCGAGCAATTATTTCGCAAGTAGATAAGAGAAGATAAAAGGCGAACGAAGGAGGAGGAGATATATCCCATGCACCCGAGAGCTCGCTAATTCGCCAATTCGCGAGAGTCGCACGTGTGGAAGAATAAGAAGTGGGGGAAGGCTTGAATCCTCTCGTTTTTCGATTACACATCACGCGGCGCGCGCGTTTCTTCCGTCTCCCCGGAGAAATGATGTTCTGGCCGCCTCCTCCTCCTCCGGCGCGGACGCTGGTACGATCGAATTTCAAAAGAGGCCAATATGTATTTTCTGGACCAGCGGTCGCCGTACGGCACTGGCAACAACTGTTTGGTCCCGCGTAGGAATGCCTGCCTTGGCAGACTGTCAACGCGCGCGCTCTCGCGCTTGTTTTTAGACGCGTAGTACGTACGCGCGCGATATATAACGCGCGTCAAAAAATTGTGGAAAACGCGAGAAGTCAAGTGGCCACTTGCTCGATCCTCACGATAACACGCGAATTGAAGACCTCGCGATTGCGACGGGGAAACAAAAGTGAAATAAAACGACAGATAAGAAAGCGATATATGTGACGTTAAAAAAATGAGAAAAAAAAGAGAACAAAACAATAAAACTTCTCTCTCGGATATTAATACCTTCGCGGAGTATGATAAATGACGGTACTCTGTTGCCGATGACACGTGCACAGATACGTCACAGAGAGAAACGCGGTAAATAATAAATTAGAATAATAGCGCAACACGCGTAGCTGTTTGCGAGCGCGTTCGAATCGCGAAAAAGTATAAAAAAAAAAAAAAAAAAAAAAAAAAAAAAAAAAAAAAAACAACTCCGCTTCTTTTGCGATGAAAATTTACGATGACATTTTTCGGGCGCGCTGTTGGCTCGGAAGCGTTGTTGGTGTTCCGGACATTTCTGCGGGAGACAACTTCGAGGAGGGAAGAGGGAAAAAGAGCCTGTCTTCTTTTCCGCGCCTCCGACCCGGCGATGTTCTATTTATATATTTATATACCGTGTTAAAGAAAGCGGAAAGCAACCTTTACATCGGTCGTACTGAACGAGCGCATCTGCTCCCGAATGGCGTATTCTACATTCGAGCCGTGGTGGAAAACGTCGCGAGCACTTTTAGTTAGGCGATGGAAGCTCCTCCTCTCGCTTGAAAGCTTCGTTTCATCGACATTCGCGCGCGCAATTTCACGTTCGCTGTACTTAACGCACTCTCTCTCTCTCTCTCAATTTCTGCAATTTTGTTGCAGCGAGAAACGCTCTTTTCTTTTGTACAAATACGAAAATTGTAAAATTAAGTTGCCGATAAACTAATAAATTGCAAGTGAAAAGAAAACAAGTTATAAAAATTACAACAAAC
The DNA here is from genome assembly GCF_002006095.1 of Pseudomyrmex gracilis. Taxonomy (NCBI): domain Eukaryota; kingdom Metazoa; phylum Arthropoda; class Insecta; order Hymenoptera; family Formicidae; genus Pseudomyrmex; species Pseudomyrmex gracilis. The sequence continues at coordinate 47,849 of NW_018020841.1, read as the reverse complement.
AAGTCAACATTGAGAGACCCGCGATAATTTTGTTCTCAATTAGAATCTCCTTTGAGTTTTCTCTCCCCATTATAATTTCCCCCGGCAATATCCGATCTTTGACATGTTTACGAGCGAGTTTGCAAGACGTATCGAACGTACACGCGCGAGTTGTAACCACACAACAAGTATAGCGAACGAGTTTATCGGGCTTGTCTAACGTTAATGACTCATCGATGCGAGATTTGCGGATTTATCCGCTTATAAATACATTCTCCTTCTACCTCCCCTTCGTCGTTCTTCATCCTAGCGCGCGTGTTTGCACGCCGCAGACAAACTTCCAAATTACTCTGAGGGTTTAATACTCCACGTCTAACGTGCGTTATAACGGTAATATCGCACGCGCGCCACCGAACATGTGTGTAATCTCAAATTGCTGCGCGCTCTTCACGCACGCACGTGTGCACCAGGATGGCTCTTATTTACTTTTGGTGAAATTTTGTTTTTTTTAATGGCAAATAAGAGCCACCCTAGTCGTGCACGCACGAATTTTCGAGAATCGCGCGTGTTTGTAAACGCTTCTTAGAAAAACGCTTGGTTTTCCATTGGAAACGTGAATCGCGAAACGCGCGAGCAATCAACTCGACGCCGCTGAGCAAACGCGGAAAATAGATATTCAAAATCGTGTGCGAAACTCGAGTGTGCTCGAAAGAGAGAGAAAGAGAGAGATCCGTCACTTACCTCTATTCGAGAGCTTTTTGGTGTTTATGATTTTGGCAGCGAACTCGTGACCGGTGCTCTTTTGCACGCATCGTCGCACTACGGAGAAGGCACCTCTGAAACAAGCACGAAGGAAACAAAACGTTATTGCGTCGTCGTCGTCGTCGTTGTTGGTTGTTGTTGCGGCGTGTTGTTATTCAGACCAGAGAGGCGGAGAGAGAGGGATGATGCAATATGCAGCACATGGGCGGTGCCCCAACGGGTGCCCCGGGGATTAAAGTGCAATATGTAACAAACGAGTTTCAAATTCTCGTTAATTTATTGCGTCCGAAACCGCTGCCACGAGCTGCGAAATAATGTTCGAAAATGAAGAGGAAAAACCGAGAGACAAATAGATAGATAGATAGAGAAAGAGAGTTCGATCGGCGAGAATTTATGGCGCTCGATTGCGTAATATATAAACGCGAGCTCTGCGTTTACTTCGCGATTTATTATAATTAACCGAAAGATTGATAACGGAATTAATGCGCTCGCGGACAGGTGGGACCTTTTGAATCGCCGGTTGTGTCTCTCGTCTCTCGCGCGCGCGCGCTGGAATATTGCAAGCGCCATGAAACTTTTACGCATTAAGCAACCATCCGCGTTATTAGGCCAAATTGCATTTTGGTAATTAACATATCCATTATCGGTAGTATATCGCGATTATTAGTACCGATAGTAATTGCTTCCATTGACAGATGTTTCAATACGAAACAGCGTTATCGCATTAATGTTCCATTCTCTGTGTGCGCGATGAAATCGCTGATTCAACTAACTTAATACTTACAGAAACGCTTGCACACACACACACACACGCATGCATTACGCTTGAATTAACATTTCGCAGAGACCAGTGCGCGTAGTGTTGTGTCGTATGTAATAGCGCGTTTGTACACCGTCAAATATTTACTTACGACAATCGTGGCACGTGTTTGATCCCGGGGAAGCCCACCCCGCGTTCGAACGTTTACAAATCCTGACGCGCGTTACTTTTCACACCGTATATATATATAGATAACAAATTTATTATATGAAATTTATTAGATTAAGATCGCATTTGTTACATTAAAATCGAATTGCATTGAGTAAAAAAGTTACAAATTATATTTTTTATATCGGAAGAGACGAGTTGTGTGCGCGTGTGTGTTGTATGTTGATTATTTCGTCAAAGGATTTTTTATTTCCTCTCCGCCCGTTTCAAAAAGGGTATTATTTAATTCCGCGACTCAACGTCAGGGATTTGAATGACGACGTCACGAGATCCCGCGAGATCAGATTGATTCTCTACACAATTCGCTTTACACCTCCGCGCGTTTCTAAAAATGGACTCGTAACGATCGCGATTACGCGCCGGATGACGTCAAAAGTATTCGCTAAGCGGTTTTCTCGGTGAGGGAACAGTGGGAGGGAGAAGAGGAGGTAAAAAGCCGACTCCGACTAACGAGTGCGCCTCTCACGAGAGAGAGAGAGAGAGAGAGAGAGAGAGAGAGAGAGAGAGAGAGAGAGAGAGAGAGAGAGTGCGCGCGCGCGCGCGCGAAGGTCCCTTCCCAGAATTCATAGCCATGTATATCCGGGCGTCTCTTTAGCTAACCCCCGGGGGAGAGAGAGCTAAACTTTCTCGATTACCCATCCCCCCGGCGAATGGCGCCTATATATGGAAAACCGCGGAGAGAAACTTCCCCGCTGAAGTTTTCCTTACGTTCCCTGTCTCTCTTTCTCTCTCTCTCTCTCTTTCCTGTGTGTAGTGCCGTCGATCAAGGTGGCAGATTAGCGACTACCGATTGTGCCCATTGAGCGAGCATTCAGCTTCGGAGATCTAAATTGCCGCTTACTCTCCTCACCTCCCCCTTGAGCGCGTGCGTCACCGATTCCGGGCGAATATTACGCGAGCAAAAAAAAAAAATATCTGATGCTTATTGTTCGCGGGCGATCGTTCGCGCGTTTCCCTCGTCGCTTTTGTGAAGAGGAGAGATTTCGAGCGTGATAAAACGGCGAGAAAAGAGATTCTCCAATCGCGTCGTTCTGGAAACTCCACTGACTACGTCCGAGAATGCGGTAAAAACCAAAAAAAAAAAAAAAAAACCAAGAACTGATTGGAGAGCGCGAAAGATATAGTCGAGCGTGATTTTGTAAATCAAGTTCGCGTCGGTTTTTCAGCGAATGAATCGATCTCGCGAAGATCACGCGCGGTGAAACGAGCGAGAACTCGTCACGGTGCTCTCGCGCACCTGCGAATCGAAGAGGAGAAATCGAAAAAAAAAGAGACCGAAGAAACCGACCGGTGTTGACAGCTCGTTGGACGACGTCGTGTCGATGTCAGACGGCAGCTTGTACACTCGACCGAACCGATACGGACAGGGATAGGCGGTGATATAAGAAAGCACAACGACGGCACGCCTGGTAATTGGCTACGAATCGGGTAAAAGAACGAACGACGATGACAGCTCGACCGCAGTCCGTCACAAAGGAGAAAAGTTCACGATAGAAACTACCAATGGCGTATCGCGGATAACTCGGCGTGTCGCTCGGATAATTGACAGAAATTTATTGCCGCGACGACGATTCGTCCGCGCAAATCGAAGTCGTTAGAATCGCAGGTCGAACCGAGAACGATAAGTTCTAGGTTTGTTTCGTGCGCCCGTTAAAATACGCGTGTTTTTTTTTTTTTTTTTTATGAATAAACTCCACGTGAGGACAAAGATAAAAAAAAAATCACAGTCAGGATACAAACACTTCAAGGATTTTTATTTCCTTTTGTTTCGCTGAACATTTAGAGAAAAACGTCGTCTTCCTTCTCGCGACAAAGCGCAAATCGAATAATAAAACATTGCATTTGCCACGTCCTGCTCCGAGAGGCTTAACCTTGCCGGCGGGGGAGTGGAAATTCTAGGAGGCCGGCACTGAAGAGAGAAAGAGAAAGAGAGTCCTGCGGGCGTCGGCGCCGTGTTACAGTCGGCGATGCGACGCGACGCGACGCGTCGCGACGCACGCTACGACGGCCACGCCGCTCGGTCTGCCCGGAGGAAAAAGGGCGAGGCGGGTGCTTGGCTCGTCTCCATGGCGACCAATCATTACCGGAGATTGTACCAGCAGCTACCAGCGCTGCCGGCACCGCTTTTCCAACCACTCTCTCCCCCTTCCTCCCCCTTCCGCACTATCCCCGTCCATTCCCCCGCGCCTTCGTACCCGGGTAGCTTTTCCGCTCACGTGCTCTTTACGAGATTATACCGCCGAAGCACGACGACGATTATTTAATGTCACGCTCCCCGCGCATCATCCCCTTCGCGTGCACGTCAGTCGTCGCGACGTCGAAACTTTATGATAGCGCGTGTATCGATACTCGCGTCACAAAGATACGAAGCATCACACGTATATCTTGTACGTACTGGTTGAAAAAAAAAAATTGTTATCAACATCACATCAATGAGATATTAAATTCCAGTCGTTAAAAAAAAAAAAACAAGCTACGCGAGAACAAATTAAAATTAATGTGTCGACAAAAATGAATTATGCATTAGCGTGAAAATTTTGCAGAAGGGGTTGTGTTGTTTATTGCGGCGCTCGTTAATATTCGATGTGCAAAATTTGCGATCGTGTTTGGCGAGTGATCGACTTGGCCGTGGGACCAGACGACGTCGGTTCGTTCGGTTTGAACTAACTAAAACGAGCAACTGCGACGCGCGTGGTTCTCTCTCTCTCTCTCTCTCTCTCTCTCTCTCTCTCTCTCTCTCTCTCTCTCTCTCTCTCTCTCTCTCTCTATAACTCTGGCAGTA